>NC_133650.1:205021654-205263187 GCF_009905375.1 Apium graveolens | reverse complement strand
CTAGTCGTGATAGAGTCACATTTCAGGATTCTATTCTTCTGTCTGTGTTTGTTAAGAAAACCCCTTGTAATTTGGCTTCATTAATTATTTCCAACATGAATCATTGTGCTAAACATGAATCCATGCATCTTCCATACCCTGCTTTGTTAACAAAGATTTTTCAGTATTTTCGTGTTCCTTTTGAGTCTGCTAAATCAGAAAAATTGAATGTTGTTTTTGACTTGTCTGTTTTAACTGCGAATGGTCTCGTAGTTTCTGAATCAAATGAGTTAGTTTTTGATGATGCTTCTAGAAATGTTGGTGGTATTCCTAAGTCTCCTAATTATGCATCAGACCCCTTTGATCAGCCTACCAATACTCTTCTTAATTCTCTGTTGATCAAATTAAATAAAAATTCTGCTACTTTGGCTAATCTAAATCAGCATTTGGCTTCTGTCAAAACTCTTGGATCACTCACTTCTGAAGTTAGTATTCTAAATGCTTCCTTTGAGTTGTTTAGAAAGTATGTCTGTTCATCTTTGGATGATATCAATGCTAAACTCTCTGTATTGTATACTTCTGATGTCAAGTTGTCTAAGACCATAGATTTTGAGTTTGGGACTCTGCAGGAAGGCATGGTTTCCTCTGCTAAGGCATGGGAAAAGGAATTTGTTAAGTTGTTTTTTAAGCTTGGGTCAGAGACTAAGTTTTTATCTCAGCAGTTGTCAGCCATGCAAGACAAGAGCAAGATGTATTGGCACAAGAAAAGAGACTGGATTGGAGATTGTACTTTAGAAGAAATCACTGCTCCTCTGCCACTCCCTGCCATTCCTCCACCTTCAGTTTTTGGTATGACCAGAGAAGAATACAAGGCTAAGATATTTGAATGGCTTCGTGAACGGGACGGGAAGGCACCAGCTAAGGAAGCTTTTGACAAGCTATTTTCAGAGTATGGCTCAGCTCCGGTGTTTCCTTCATCCCAGAACAAGGCTTCTGGTTCAGGCAAAGGCAAAGGCAAGGCTCCAGTTTTTGTTGATGACGATTCTGATTGAAGGACCCTTTTATGATGAAGGGGGAGAAATGTTTGATATTTTTAAGACTTTTTGATGGATGTTTATGTTTTTGACGTTTTTGTTTTGGGTTTTCAGACTATGTTTCTTTGATGGGTGTTTTGTTGGGTGATTAACTGATATTCTGGATTCGTTTATGTGATTAGATAACAATTGCAACTGGACATCCTGGTTTTTGGATGGGTTGTAAGGATGGGTTGTCTTTTGTTTTAAGTGTTTAATGTTTGAGACTATTTCTTTTATGCATATTGTTCTGTTGTCTCATTCATTCTTTAGTTGTCTCATTCTCATATAATTGCACATATCATAAACTGCAATATATTCTGTTGGTTCTAACTTTGTTTTACAGGCCTTTAGTGTTTTGATAGGGGGAGCATTTATGCTTTCTTTGTCATCATCATAAAAGGGGGAGAATGTTAGATGCTCAGGTTTATGATGATTGCAGATAAACAAAAGATAAACAGAATGCAAGTAACTGAGATTCAAGCTTTGCAGTTTGTTCAGATTTTCCAGGAGGCTATTTCTCAGGATTAGGTTTGTTAGGGTTTTGTGTAAATCTTGTTTATCTGGATAAACCTTATCTCAAACAAACTCACCACCTTATCTTATAAATCAAGTTTAAATCTTTCAAGACTTATTTTACTTGGTTTATCTTTTTCAAACTACTAACAGATTAGTTTCTCAAGATTAATTCAAATATTTTCAAACAAACTTATCTTCCAATCTTATCTTGTGTTTGAAAATAATTCTGTTAGAACTTTGCTTATAAATACAACTCTTCATTTCAGATTTGTAGCTAACATTTTCTCGAGAATCCTTCATCATCTGAAATCATTTTCTTGTTTCATACCCGAGATATTCATATCCAGAAAAACAAGAAACTTAGTTTGAGTTGTAATCAATTTGTTTATTCTTGTAACTGAATAGTGTATTCATATCAACTTTGTGTCGGGTTGTGGCAAGCTTGATTTCAAAGTATAGCAAAGTAGTTAGAAGGCTAAGGAATAGCAGTGGGCTAGGTAGCAAGGTAGCTTGGGAAAGGGGTTCTTTCAGGTGCTATATTTGTAATAAGGAAAAGATTGTAAGTTCTTTTATTAAAGTTGATATAATACATTCTCTATGCTAGTTGGCATGGGGACTTGGATGTAGGCCATAGACTAGGTGTAGGGGCCGAACCAAGTGAAAACTTCTGGTGTTTTTTTTACTTCTCAGTTTTCAGCATTCTGCATTTTATTTCTGTCATTTATTTTCTGCAGTGTAATTGAGACTGTCTCATACCCTGTCTCATTTGTAAAGGTACTGTCCCATTTGCATAAGAGACTGTCCCATTTGCCTTGACAGTTAGAATATATTTTATCTATCGAGCCATCGAATTTCAAATAGAGCTAACATATGTGAATTTAAACTTCTACGGATGTTTTTAAGAAGTACGAGTGCTAGAATTGAAATGGACGTTCTAGATTCTTCTTACCATCTTCATTTTTTAAAAAATAACTGCCAAAATAGTAATATTATAATTTGAATAAATATATTTCATAATATATAGATTTTTAAAAGTAAGTCATATGTTTGGGAGAATATTATATTGGATTTTGAAATGATACAAGTATAATCAAAATTATTTAATTTTCTATGGGAATAGAAGATGGACAATCATAGATAAAAAACAATAATTAATGTATTATACTTACAAAAACCATCTCATAATCTTCTATATTTATGTGGCTTCTCAAACAAATATTTTAAAAGTATTTTGAGGTTCTAGTGTTAAAAGAAATAAAGCTAGTATGATTAGGCTCATAAATATATTCTATTGAATATTGTATAATTTTTAAAAATAAAATACAATATAAAATATTATGGTTATAATAGTTTGATATTTTGAGTACAAACATGTAGGTAAAACATGATAATGATTTGTTAATCATGTAAATTATATAGTTATTTAAATGCTATAGGGAGAAACCATCTATACTATACTATTATAATTGATTGGTTTGGTCGGTGCTTAACACCTTCCTAAATATTTGCTACCACCTTCCAAAAAAAATTAAACACATATAATTTATTAAAATATTTAATTTAGGTATCCAACATAACTACAAACTCTATCATTTGTAGTAGTTATATCTAATTATACTACTTAAACTCTAACTTCTTTACAAACTCTACTATACTACTTAAATAAAAAAATAATTATATCATTAATTTCATATTTACATTAAATATTTTATAATTTATTTTCTTTTTATGAAAATAAGTAATTTACAAAAGTATGACAAGAAATATTAAAATTACCGGGCACCGCACGGGTTATAGGATAATTTATCGTAAAAATATATTATTAATTAATAACATATTATTCAATTTCAATTAATTTAATAAATTATTTAATAATCTATTATTCTATTTTATATATTTTATTAAGTGTTTTACTTTTAATAAAAAAAAGGTTAATAAGAATTTGGGCGATTAATAGAGTTTGTAGTTAAATTTGATATATAATTATTTTAATAAATTATATGTGTCTATATTATTTTGAAAAGTGCTAACAAAATTTTAGAATAGTGTTAACCAAGATCAAATCAATCAATTATACCATATTTTCCTTGAAAAATGTCAAAATTAATCCGGACAGCGCACGGATTATTAAATAATTTATTTATTTTTATAAAAATAAGATTATACTAATAATAGGAAAAAAATATTAAAATTAATCCGTGCATCGCACGGGTTACACGCTTGTATAACATTAAAGAAGAATTCAATTATCAAATTATTAGTAACTTTATTTTCTGTGAGATACGAAATAAGGTCATATATATGTTTACTATATATTTTTGTCCGAATTAGAAAAAAAAGGATTGAAATTTAAGTATCTAATTATAATCAATACATAAAAAAATAAGCGTGCTAAGTCCATTATTACGGTTTCGATAATTATCTTTAGTTTGGTTTCGTTTGAGGGATGCCCTCAGTGTCGAGGAACACGTAATAAAATAAATATTAACTTTCTTTACTAATATTAACTTGCACTTGAATAATTAAAGAAAAAAACCTTTTGCTTTAATTTTTGTTGATTTGTAACAAAGGGACGTTAAGTTTTTTTAGCTATGCGTGTAGGCTTTATGACCCGTAAGTCCAGTGGTACAATTAGACACAATTAAAACATAAATAAGACTGAACCTTTTGAACCGCGCACATCAAATAACAAAGTTTAGAAACAGTTATATATTAATACTATTTACACATGAAGATGAAAAGGAAAGCCCATCAAATTGCTCAAGAAGTATGATCAAAGAAAAAAAAATCGAAGGAAGGAATTGAAAGATGGAGAAGGGATAAGACCAAAAAGAAACAAAAAAAATAATGAATCGATGAGTTAATTTCTAGTGTTCATATACGCATTTTGAATTCAATGTCTTTTCAATTTATGGGTATTATGATTAATTGATTTCAATTGTTTAGGTATAATGTAAGACTTTATTGTTAAGGTGCTTTTGTACATGTGTTGATGTACTCATACCTATCATCTCACCTATCATCTCAGTTCTTAATCCCATAATCTTACTCAGCCTCTTTAATACTTAGTTATATATATATATAATGTATATGTATAACATTCCCCCGTTTATCGATCCCCATCAATGTATATTGTTACTCGAATTATGACAAATTAGCAAGCCATCTGGTTGTTTTTTAACATGTCATAGAGCCATATCAGCACTCGGTTAGTCCATTTAAATATGTTGACAATGATCATGTAAATGCAAGTTAGTCGACTACAAACTTTTTGAGTTCAATTACCCAACTACAAAGAAGTGAGTTCAATTATGTTTTAGCCTATTAACCAGAAATAAAGTAGTTTAGATTAAAGGTGGGAGTATATAATATATATAGATAAATAGATCGGGTTTTTAATAAATATGTTTGTATTGGATTTTAATATGCTCACTTCACGAATGTTGTTTAGCCCAAAATACCGACCAATGATTTATCTTGAATGCGACTTTAATATAGTACTAACTAACAACTTATGTGATGCACGAGTTTATATTATTGTGATATAAATAATACAATGATTCTAATATGATTTTAGTGTGAATAATAATATTATTTTAATTGGATATTAATATATCTAAATTGGATAAAATATATACTATATAAAGCACTAAAAAAATATTATATTTCCATATTAGAATTTAAGCTATCACTTTGAATTGGATTTTAAAAAAATATGTTTTATTAGATTTTAGTAACCCATTTTTATCAAATCCATTGATTCTGAGTAGTTAATCCCATTGTAATGACCAACGATTTATCTTAAGTTCGGCTTTATAGTAGTATAGAATATCGAACAACGCATGCGATGCACGAGCTTATTTTAATATTATAGTTGTAATGTTCTGAATCTAATATGAATATATTGTGCATAATAATAATTGAAAATTAATAAATCTAAATTGGATATAGATATATTATTTAAAGAATTATCAAATTATTATGATTACAGATTCTAAACTTATAATATATCACTTTGTATTAGTTTTAAGATGATTGTTTGTAATAGATCTTAATAAGCTATCATGTTTATACCATGTAAGCTCATCTTTGTATTAGATTTTAATAAGCTCATTTTTCTGTCGAGGCCATAATTCTCATGAACGACTTATCTTGAGTTTGGTTTTAATATAGTAGTATAGATAACATGTGCGATGCACATACTTATTTTAATATGGATGTTATAATATTATATATGACTTTATTATGATTTTATTGTGCATAAAAATAATATTTTAGTTCGATAATAATAATCCTAATTTGGATATAGATATAACCTATCTAAGGATTAACGAATTATTATGATTTCGGATTGTAAATTTATACGCTGTCACTTTGTATTGGTTTTATAGGATTGTTTGCATTAGGTGTAAGCCCATCATACCCAAGTCTGTTGATACCAAGTAAGCTCATGTTTGTAGTAGAATTTAGTAAGCACGTTTTACTAAGTCCGTTGGCCCCAAGTTTTCCCGTTGAGCATATAATACCGACCTACGATTTATGTTTAATTCGTTTTAAAATATTAGTATGAAAATAACAACATGAAGTTATCTTTAATGACATATGCTCCTTGCCTAGAAAACTTGTTCTCTCAATTAAAAATAGAAGACATTATCCATCCATATGAAGAGACACATGAATTGCTAGTGGATGGTACCATGGAGATTAAAAATGTTGAGGTATGATCTTTGTAACAGCTGCATAGAATTTTATACATAACCTCTGTTGGAAAATATGGGTATAAGTCCCATATTGGTAAGTCATATTTTTGAGCATTATGACTAAAAGATGTGTGAGATATGATGATATTCTCTTAATAATGAAAATTATTATTTTCCATTAGAATTTAGCTCAAATATTATGGCATAAATTAATTTGATTTTGTTTCAGATTAATTGATATGGTGTATGTCTTGATATTTAATCTGATTCTGTTTCAGATTATTTATGGAATAGAGTAGCTTGCAAGTATTGCACCGATTCCATAATTAATGATATTTAATTATGGAAAAGAGTAGCGCACAAGTCTATCTACACCTATATAAACACCTCTAAGGCGTTAGGGTCAGACACACCAAAAACATATTCGCCTCTAAACACAAATCTCTCTCTCTCGGTGATAGTTTCGTGCCCGTTCAAGCTCGCTGAAGGTGCTCGTTATCCGTAACGCCGCCGCTACCTCGTTTTATCCTGGGAGGCTATCGACTCGCACATACGGTGAGAGGCGAAATAGCTTTAAGGAGACAGTTTCAACTGGACTCGAGGATCTCTCTTCTGTTTATATCCTTTCTTCCTCCGTTTGATTTCGTTTACTCACGCACACACTTGTTTGATTATTTGTATTAATCGCAGATTGCTTTCATAATCTTAAAGCTATTTATTTTATATACATCTGTGACTGATACATCTGTATCTGCTTGTTTTGTTGAGTAACAGATCGATGGAGAACCAAACTGTGAATGATTCGATGAACATGATGGCTGATCCCAACGCACAGATCACTGGATCTGATGGGGTTCACCAGCAGCCGATTAACCCTAACGCACGGATCGTACGATCTGATGGGGGTCAAACGCCTGTTGAACATGTGCCTTCGGGACATGTGCCTGTGGGACACACTGTCATTGGACAGTTTAGTGTTCCTCTTGGACATATATCGGCAGGATTCACTCCTCCGATCATACCTGCGGTGCCTACTGGTGTGCATACACCTGTAGTACAGACGCACGTACCATCTGTTCCACCCGTGGTGCCTGCTGCACCTGTTATGCCAACTGTGCCTGCTGCACATGCTGAAAAACCTGAGAAGTTCAACGGAACGAACTTCAAACGTTGGCAACAAAAGATGCACTTTTATCTGACCACGTTGTATATGGATCGCTTCTTAAGGAAGAACCACCGTTGCTCACTGCTGAGAGTAACATGTAGACTGTGTATGCTGCTGATGCTTGGAAGCACTCTAACTATATCTGTCGGAACTATGTGTTAAATTGTTTGTCTGACTCATTGTATAACGTATACAGCGCGAAGCCAACAGCTAAGGTCTTATGGGAGTCACTTGACCATAAGTATAAAACCGAGGACGCTGGGGCAAAGAAGTGGATTGTTGGCCGCTTTCTTGATTATAAGATGGCAGACTCTAAGACTGTGGTCAGTCAGGTGCAGGAACTGCAGGTGATCATTCATGACATTCATGCTGAGGGAATGGTCATAAGTGAGTCTTTCCAAGTTGCTGCTGTTATTGAAAAGCTTCCACCTGGATGGAAAGATTTCAAGAACTACCTTAAGCACAAGCGAAAGGAGATGTCTATGGAGGATCTTATTGTTAGACTTCATATTGAAGAAGAGAACAGAGGGTCCGAGAAGAAAGTTAACGTTGCCACTGAGAAGGCAAACATGGTGGAGCATGCTCAAAGCTCCAAGCCCAAGAAGGCTAATTCTGGTAAAGGGGCAAAGCTGGCACCCAAGGGAGGGATTTCGAAGTCGAAATTTCAAGGGAAGTGCTACAACTGTGATAAAGTTGGTCATAGGTCTTCTGACTGCAGTCGATTTTGATGAAAAGAGCCACACACCAAACTGGCTATTGGAAAGGTACTTAGTTGGTTTCGATGTCAACTAAGGTTTCTACTGAACAACATGTGCAAGAATTAAGTACAAAGGTAAATAATCCTGAGAGTGAATTAGAAGCGCAGTTTAACAAGAATGTAGAACATGACTTGGATTATGGAAAAACCGGAAGAAGCGAACTTCAAAAAAAAAGTAATCCACAACTAAGTTCAAATGTAATAAAAAACAATATGTAGTCACTAATAATACTTGTAATTAAAAGAAAAAGAGAAACAATAGGTCATGAATAAATGTTTTTAATAAAAAAGGGCCAAAAACAATATAAATGAATTTTATAATTTTGAGCATATTTTGTGATTATAATATAATAGGTAATTAAGGTTGGAGGCCATGGAAAAATCATTTTAGAGGAGAACTTAGAAATCATATAATCATTAATTACAATATAACTTATGATGTTATTAATTTTGTATTAAGTTTTCTTCTATATCATTGAGAAACCATGTCCAAAATGTCTATATCTCCCTTGTGTACTTTCTAAATACTTGTTATATAATTTCATCTATATTAACTTACGACCAAATATGTCATATTGGATGAGTCTTGGATGAGTCTGAGTCGGAAATGACTTTTCGATCTATGATAATGGTCATTACCGATCAAAAAGGTAATAAATAACTTTTTCATTTTCTTGAGTATTGGCCCCACCCATTTACATGGCAGCAACGTGAATGTTTAATAAATCACCTTACGAAGCTTGGCATGGGCAGAAACCAGAAGTACATCAACTCAAAGTATTTGGATGCATCGCCTATTCTCATATTCCTGCACAACATAGAGAGAAATTTGATGAGAAAGGTGAGAAACTGCTTTTTCTTGGCTATAGTGAAGAATAAAAGGCTATGGTCTTTTTAATCCTGCCACCAAGAAATTTGTGATCTCCAAAGATGTAATTTTTGATGAAAAGAAATAATGGAACTTTCAAAATAATACATCTGAATCATCACTTCAGAATGTGCCAACAATTTCTCCAGAAACTTTCGAAGATGTTGTCACACCAGAAGAAGGATCAAGATTCACAATTGAAGATACCACATATACAGAAGTACTCAGACATCGTTCAATTCAAGATATTTATGATTCTTATAATATGGTATTCCTTACATGTGAACCAAAAAAATTTAAGGATGCTGCAAAAGAAGGAACATCGAGAAAAGCAATGGATGATGAGATTACAACAATAAAGAAGAATCATACATGGAGACTTGTTGATCCTCCTGAAAATAAAGATGTCATAGGACTGAAGTGGGTCTATAAGACAAAATATAATAAAGATGGAACAGTCCAAAAGCACAAAGCAAGATTAGTATCTAAGGGGTACTTCTCAGCAACCAGAAATTAATTTTACTGAAACTTTTGCTCCAGTAGTACGCATGGAGACAATAAGATATATACTTGCTATTTGTTATATCAAGTATTTCTACGACATGACGACTAGAAGTTGCATGCGACGGGGGTGGACGAATACGTAAGACATGATCATTCCGGTGTCGACATGGACAGCTGCAAGAAGAGAGCCAAAGACGAGTAGAAGGATTCAATAACAAACCTGAAAAATAGGAGAAAAGCATCAAAAAAGTGGAGAAGAACGTGGAAGATGGTAAGAGAGATGGGAGGAGAAAAAATAGCTAACAAAAGGATATAGGGCAATTCAAATAAAAAAGTGAGACAACGGCAGGAAGATTAGAGGGGGATAAATAGTAGAAAATACATAGACTAGAGCAAGTCTTCTAGTAGAACACAAAAATACACTACTTCTTACATTGTAATTCAGCTACGTGATTTTGATATAGTGGATATCTTTTAGGCTGGGCTACAAATCCCACCTGCGGTTTTGATCCTTTACGGGATTTTCCGCCTCACCAAATCGTGGTTTTTTTACTTGCTATTTTCATTACGATATAATCCTAGTTCTTTCATTAAAAACTTATAAATATATTAGCATTAACACACATAAATTTGGTAAAAACAATTGGCGCCGTCTGTGGAAAATTGCTAAGGATTTCTACACACCTACATCATGTCCACCAGCGAACCACCACGAAACCTGACAAACACAGAAGGTAACGCTTCCAACAACGAGGAGATGGCTGCAATGTTGAAAAAGCTACGAGATGGACAAATGCAGTCGATTTTGATGGAAAGAGCCACACACCAAACTGGCTATTGGAAAGGTACTTAGTTGGTTTCGATGTCAACTAAGGTTACTACTGAACAACATGTGCAATAATTATGTACAAAGGTAAATAATCGTGAGAGTGAATTAGAAGCGCAGTTTAAGAAGAATGTAGAACATGACTTGGATGATGGAAAAACCGGAAGAAGCGAACTTCAAAAAAAAAACTAATCCACAACTAAGTTCAAATGTAATAAAAAACAATATGTAGTCACTAATAATACTTGTAATTAAAAGAAAAAGAGAAACAATAGGTCATAAATAAATGCTTTTAATAAAAAAGGGACAAAAACAATATAAATGAATTTTATAATCTTTTGAGCATATTTTGTGATTATAATATAATAGGTAATTAAGGTTGGAGGCCATGGAAAAATCATTTTAGAGGAGAACTTAGAAATCATATAATCATTAATTAGAATATAACTTATGATGTTATTAATTTTGTAATAAGTTTTCTTCTATATCATTGAGAAACCATGTCCAAAATGTCTATATCTCACTTGTGTACTTTCTAAATACCTGTTTGTATTAATTTCATCTATATTAACTTACGACCAAATATGTCAGATTGGATTAGTCTGAGTCGGAAATGACTTTTCTATCTATGATAATGGTCATTATCGATCAAAAAGGTAATAAATAACTTTTTCATTTTCTTGAGTATTGGCCCCACCCATTTACATGACAGCAACGTGAATGTTTAATAAAGTTTGATAATCGATCAAGTTTTTGGTTACTTTTAAATCTACAATTCACCTTTGCTTCGTCCCAGTTTTTCCTACTTGGCATCTATGTGCCACATGTCACGCTTGACTAGGATGTCACGGTGGTCCGTGTCAACTTTGGTTTGTTGGTCTTGTTCATGTTTATACACAAACAAAGAAATATTTTCATCAATTATATCCGATCACAATGTAACCGACCAACTTCATAAGAAATATTGTTGAAAATAGTCATGAATAGTCTATTTTGATCATTTTTGTATTACACCATTTTATTTTTTGGAAAAACATTAATATATTATTTGAAATTATATAATATAAAATATTTGCACTAAGATGTTTTTTTATAAATTACATAATGTGGTTGAAAAAAAATTGTTGTATTTAGTACCAATTCTTTACTCCTATAAATTGTTTAACTTAATTAATTTAGAAATACATATTTCATAAAAAATAAGTAAATTAGTTTTAAAAGTTCAAATTTGAATGATTCATGTAGAACTTTTAAATATTACTCTCTCGGTCCCTTTGAAATATATACAAATGGTTTGGTATTAAGAGATAGTGTAATTTTGAAGAAAAAAAGTAAGAAAATTGAGTAAAGTGATGGTACTCATCAATATATATATATAGGGGGCTACTCTAATACAAATCTCCTTATAATGAAAACTAAAAACTAAAATAATTTTTTTGTTAAATCAAGTCAAAACATGGCACATATGGAGAAAAATACAGTGAAGTTTGGATTTCAAAAAAGTTTATCGATTAACGGGGGAAAAAATAAATAAAAACGGAAGGGGAAAAAACTGGAATTATGTGTAGCAGGGAGCATATATATGGTGTGTATAATCTAGGGGGCCCTTGGATTAGATTGATCTAAGGGCTGAGATTAGTTTGTAATTTTTATTTTAATTTTAGTTTCTATTTGATTATTTGTATATATATATATATATAACTAGTGAGTAGTTAATTTCTATATAATAAAATTTTACAATTTTGAGTCACTTTGAAAATGTATAGAATTGAGACAGAGAGAGTGGGAAATATGCACCCATTACAAAAGTTAAAAATTTATCATTTGTAATTGTGTTTTTGGATTACTAAATAAATAATAATTTAATAAATATTTATTTTGATATTTATCATACAACTATAAAAAACAACAAAAAAGTTATTTCTTTGTTTTTAAACCTTACAAAGAATATGAACTAAAAAAAATAATAGAGAAATAGAAAAATTACTTGATTGAAGAATATTTGTGTAAAGAAATTTCTAAGAAATTTCCTACAAATTTCTAATGTTTTATATATCACCCCTATATAAACTTAAGGGTGTTGCACATACTCCATAATCCCTAATTCCTTGACAGCCGCCCCAATCTTACCATATTCCAGAACTTCAAAATTTAGTATATGAACAACCAATTCAGCTGCAAAGATGGTGAGGAGAGCGGATCAGGGGAAGACATCAGGGTGTTTGTGCTAAAGGTACAACTAATTTGTATAAATAAGATTTTTATTTTCTTTGTATTATAGGTTGGCACTTTAATCCTTAAATTTTTCATATGTGTAGCTTTATCAGGGATTGTTCATTATACATCAAAGATCTGGGAGGTATACATACTAATTCTCTTTTTGATTCTTTTATATTGATTTTATTATTTTTATTAAAATAGTGTAATGTTTTGCACAGGAGGTGATAGGAAAGGTCACCCTATCACAGTTGCCCCTAAAGGTAGTTCTGCATAATCTTGCCCCAAAACTCGAAAAAGTGCGGCAGCCATCAGAGTTGACCTACTGTAGCAGCACAATACATCCGTCTGTTTTGCCCCTTCTTCCCATTGTTGGGTTTTTAATTTAAGCTTGTATTTTATTTAATGTAAGTTTCTTTTTACACATGCACGTGCCTGTTACTGCTGCATGTCTAGAGATCAGCTTGTGGAATTAGTCTTCACGTAGTAGAGATTTTATAGGAGTCCAGAGAAATAATCGTGTGTTTCAGTCGTGTTAGGAGAATCAGTTGTGTCCCCTGGTTTTTAGCCATTATCAGCTAAACCATCTCTTATATGTACTGTTCTTCTTTGAATAAAACAGACGCTTACTAGTGCATCTATCTTGTTTTCTCTCAGATAAAGAAACACTTATATATATAAACTGGTATATACAGGTGCTATTTTACATTCTGGTATCAGAGCTAGCAACCTGTGAATGCCCCAATATATGCCAAGAATGACTACGATCGAGACAAGCAAAGTAAAGGAAGGTGCAGTCAGTTTGAGCTATCCCATGCTATCAAGAGGAAACTACACAGCATGGTCTTTAAAGATGAAAGTGTTTATGCAGGCACACGGTATTTGGGATGCAGTGGAGCCAAAAGACGACACGGCGAAGGTCGAGGACAGAATGGACAAGATCGCACTCGCTGCGATATATCAAGCCATACCTGAGGACATTCTCTTGTCCGTTGCTGAAAAAACAGACGGCTAAAGAAGCTTGGGATTCCATAAAAACCATGTGCCTGGGAGCAGAACGAGTAAAGAAAGCGAAGGTACAGACTCTAAAAACCGAGTTCGCGATGCTGAACATGAAAGACACGGAATCCCTAGATGATTTCTGCATGAAAGCTACATGGCCTGGTGACGAATATACGAGCCCTAGGTGAAACTATTGAGGAGGAATATGTGGTGAAAAAAATTGCTCAGAGCAGTACCCTCAAAGTTTCTACAAATAGCGTCCACCATTTAACAGTTTGGGAATCTGGAAACTATGACGGTCGAGGAGGCTGTTGGATCGCTTAAGGCACATGAAGAAAGAATACGTTGGCCAAGTAGAGGTCAGTGGAGGGCAGTTGCTGCTCACAGAAGAAGAATGGTTGAAAAGAGAAGGCGAGGAGAGCAAGTTATTGCTCACTAGAGAGGAATGGCTCAAGCGAGGGAGCAAGGGAGGATCAGAGTCTGGGCAACATTTTAAAAATAACAATGACTATCGTGGAAGGGACAATAATCGACTGGTGCGAGATAAGAGCCGAGTCAGATGTTTTAACTGTCAACTACATGGACACTATGCAGCAGAGTGTCGCAAACCGTGACGTGACAGAGATCAAAAACAGGAGGTTAACATAGCCCAGATTCAAGATGATGAACCAGCTCTGTTGCTAACAGAGCGTGAAGAGGAAAATGCTAGTGTGATGTTGAATGAAGAAAGGATAGCCCCAAAGTTGAACACTGCTGAAAATGAAAAGGCAAAAGGTGACTCAAACTTGTGGTACTTAGACAATGGCGCAAGCAACCACATGACGGGTCAAAAATCAAAATTCAGAGAACTGGATGAGAAGATAACTGGACAAGTCAAATTTGGAGATGGTTCAACAGTTCATATCAAAGGGAAGGGAAACATAGTGCTGAACTGCAAGAACGGGGAGGAGCGTGTTTTAAATGAGGTATATTATATCCCTACACTTCGTAGTAATATCATTAGCCTCGGTCAATTATCTGAATCTGGAAATGAGGTTGTTTTACGTGGTGACAATCTGTTTGTTCGAGACTTGAATGGAAATCTGCTTATGAAAGTAAGACGTTCTCACAATAGGCTCTATAAAATTATTATTGAGAACAGCAAATCTAAATGCATGTTGTCTAAGTCAGATGAGTCTTCGTGGCTTTGGCATTCGAGACTAGGACATGTTAATTTCAGGGCTATGAATCTGATGTCCACAAGTAAAATGGTATATGGCATGCCAAATGTGAATCAGCCTAAAGAACCATGTACAGGCTGCCTAATGTCGAAGCAAACCAGGAACCCGTTTCCATCACAGTCGAACTATAGTAAAAAGAGTCTTGGAATTGATATATGGTGACCTCTGTGGCCCGATAACACCAACAACTCCTGCAGGAAACAAGTACTTTTTTCTATTGGTGGATGATTTCAGCCGTGCCATGTGGGTTTTCATGTTAAAACCAAAGACGAAGCCTTCGAGGTTTTTAAAAGATTCAGAGCACAAGTTGAAGATGGTATGGAAAAGAAAATAAAAACATTGAGAACTGATAGAGGAGGGGAGTTCATGTCCAAGCAATTCATGTCTTATTGTGAGGAAGCTGGAATCAACAGGCAATTCACGGCCCCTTTCTCTCCACAGCAGAATGGAATCGTGGAGCGGAGGAATAGAACTGTGGTAGAAATGGCTAGAAGCTTTTTAAAGGAGAAACGCTTACCCTCTATGTTTTGGGGTGAGGCAGTTCGTCATTCTGTGTATATCCTTAACAGATTGCCGACGAGAGCTGTGTCCGATATTACTCCATATGAAGCCTGGTCAGGTTACAAGCCACAGATCGGACATATCCGAGTTTTCGGCTGTGTTGCCCACATGAAGATTCCAAATGCATACACTAAAAAACTCGATGATCGTAGTAAGCCTGTAATTCATCTCGGCAAAGAGCCAGGTACAAAAGCATACAGGGTGTACGATCCAGTGGCAAACACAATCCATGTAAGTCGAGACTTGGTCTTTGAGGAATCTAAAATGTGGTCGTGGGAGAAACATAAGGAAGTGCAGATCACTCACCCTGAAATGTTTGTTGTTCAGAACATATCTGTGACAGAATCAGCCGAGAATACAAGCGAGGAGGAAACATTCACATCTCAAAGTGCGAGCTCAGACAATACAAATGAACATACAACAGAAACTGAAAACTCTCAATCATCTGAGACACTCTCTGATCTAGATTCCACCAGCAGCGAACCCAGAAACTATAGATCATTGACAGATATTTATGACAATACAGAAGAGATAGAGCTTGATGAAGAACTGTACCTCATGGGAGTGGATGAGCCTGTGTGCTATGAACAGGCAGCAAAAGAAACGGAGTGGAGGAAAGCTATGAAGAAAGAGATGGAGGCTGTTGAGAAAAATAAAACTTGGGAGTTGACAGAGTTACCTGCTGGACATAAGGCTATTGGTCTGAAGTGGATATTCAAATTGAAGAAGGATGCTAACGGAAGAATTGTGAAACACAAGGCTAGAATCGTGGCTAAAGGATATGTACAGAAACATGGGGTTGACTTCGAGGAAATCTTCGCACCTGTAACTCGACTTGAAACCGTCAGATTGCTTCTTGCTTTGGCTGCTAAAAATGGTTGGGAGGTGCACCATCTTGATGTAAAAACGGCATTCCTCAACGGGGAGATTCTTGAGGAAGTCTACGTCTCTCAACCGGAAGGGTTTAAGAAAGCGGGCCAGGAGCACTTAGTATACAAGCTGTTAAAAGCTTTGTATGGGCTACGACAAGCGCCCCGGGCATGGTATGCGAAATTAAACAAATGCCTTGAGGAACTGGGATTCATGAGATGTCCTGTTGAACATGCTGTTTACACCAAAAGGGAGGGAGATGAGTTTCTGATCGTGGGTGTATATGTGGATGACTTACTAGTGACGGGTACAAGTGTGTCAATCATTCAAGACTTCAAGGCAAAGATGAGCAGCAGATTCGAAATGAGTGATCTAGGGAGATTATCCTATTACTTAGGAATTGAAGTCGAGCAAGGTGCTGATTACATAGAATTGAAGCAAGCAGCGTACGCAAAAAAAATTCTAGAGAAAGCAGGATTGGCAGGCTGCAATCCAGTCAAATACCCGATGGATCCCAAGGAATCAATGTCAAAGGATGAGAACGGTAAGCCTGTGAATTCTACTCTGTTCAAAAGTATAGTAGGTGGGTTACGTTACCTTGTAAATACGAGGCCAGATATTGCTTTTTCGGTTGGGATGGTGAGTAGGTTTATGGAAAAGCCCACCACGATGCACATGAATGCAGCAAAGAGAATTATGCGCTACATAAAGGGTACAATTGATTTTGGCCTGGTATACACAAAGGAAGGTGGAAACAATATTCTCACTGGTTATTCTGACAGCGATATGGGTGGTTTTGTTGTTGACAGAAGAAGTACTGGAGGCATGGTATTCTACCTGAATGAAAGTTTAGTGACCTGGGTATCTCAAAAACAACGGTGCATTGCTCTCTCATCCTGCGAGGCGGAGTTCATGGCAGCAACAGCGGCTGCGTGCCAAGCTATTTGGTTACGGAACCTGTTGAAACAAATAACTGGAGATTTTGTTAGTCCTGTGGTTATATACATAGACAACAAATCCGCGATCGATTTGGCCAAAAATCCAGTGTTTCATGGCCGTAGCAAACACATAGATATCCGCTATCATTTTATCCGTGAATGCATTGAAAGGGGTGAGATAATTGTCAAGCATGTCAGCACGGAGTTTCAGCGAGCAGATGTGTTAACGAAGAGCCTCACTACTGTTAAATTTGAGAGAATGCGGAAACTACTGGGAGTGAAGGAGTTAAGCAAACAAGCTTAAATTAGGAGGGTGATTGTTGGGTTTTTAATTTAAGCTTGTTATTTTATTTAATGTAAGTTTCTTTTTACACATGCACGTGCCTGTTACTGCTGCATGTCTAGAGATCAGCTTGTGGAATTAGTCTTCACGTAGTAGAGATTTTATAGGAGTCCAGAGAAATAATCGTGTGTTTCAGTCGTGTTAGGAGAATCAGTTGTGTCCCTGGTTTTTAGCCATTATCAGCTAAACCAATCTCTTATATTGTACTGTTCTTCTTTTGAAATAAAACAGACGCTTACTAGTGCATCTATCTTGTTTTCTCTCAGATAAAGAAACACTTATATATATAAACTGGTATATACAGGTGCTATTTTTAACACCCATAAACCATGTCTCGTATTAGGTCATCTGATTCGAATGAGGGTGTCATCTGATTGTCCAAGGAGGTCGTAGTCATCCTCTTTGTCACTGTCCTTGTTGTACTAATTTTTTTATTATCTATTATCTTTTAAATTCAAGCAATGTAATCGTAGTAACCCGTTTGGAAATAATAGATAAATTAGTATCATGTTAATTATTATTAATCAAATATTGTTAAATTTGTGAGGATCTATATGCGGATATCTTAAATTCATAATATTAGTTATCTCTTGTATACATTACTCAAAACTACAACAAATTATTTCATTTACTTTTATATAAATTATATAGCCATAACATCTTTTTATTGATTATTAACTATAAATTAAATTTTTAAAATTGAAATAAGTAACAATTACTTTATATAGACAAAAGTTTTAAATAATATCTATCCAACATTCCTATCAAGCAAAGTCTATATAATATGTAATATATCAATTGTATAATAATTTCAAACTAATTTTACTTTACTTATAAGTATTGTTTTGTATGTGTTTAAAAGCCTAGCACGTGTGGAGATAAATTAAAAATAAATTTAGTTGGCCAACAATCATCCAAAACAAAAATAAACTCCAAAGAACCTAAAGTTTAATATATAAAATAAATTGCTAATCCACAATTAAAATTAAATGTAAACAAAAACAATATGTAATCACAAAGAAATGCTTTTAATGAAAAGAAAATGAGAAAAAAATGATAAGTAGTGCACTAATCACATCTAATTATGTAAAAAAAGATTAGAAAAATAAAATTATTAATATTATATAGGGATAAAAAAATATAAATGAATTTGAGAATCTCTTGATCACATTTTCAATTATAAAATAATAGGTAATTAAGGTTGTAGGCCATGCGAAAATCCTTTCACACGAGAGTATAAAAATCATATAATCATTAATTACCTTATAATTCTTCTATGTCATTGTGAAATAATGATGAAAATGCCTATGTCTATAGCATTCTCGGCAAACTCTACACTTTCTTCGAACCACCCCTTTTCTTGATTGACCAATTTATTTATTTAGTTTTTTTTCAAATTATAGCAGATTTTATTAATAACATGAAAAAAATTCAATCGGTACAAACCCCCAATTCATCATGCAACCAGGTTGAAAAACAAATAGACGAACTAAATAATTAGCCTCTTTATTTCCGGATTGCTTAACTGACTGAATACAAATATTCTGAAAATTAAAAATAAAGATAATGGTTTCTCGAGCGATCCAGCCTGCATCTCCACCGAAAACAGTAGTTTCACAATTGCCCTCACATTAATTCCATGGATAGTACAATGTTCAGAGGACTCAATTGCAAAAACTGAGAGGGCCCTCGTGTTATGAACAAAAATATTTTGTGAGAGGTGAGCACATGCACTTTTCACTACTGTATCAAAAGCACCCCACCTATCTACCTGCCGGACACCATCTATAAATAATAACTCAATTAAACGAAACGAAAAAGAAGCAAATTTTTGAACAGAATCCAATATTTATTGAAAGAAAGTTAAAAACAAATGATAAAAATGTTGTATGGATGAAGAGAGAGGATGAAGATAGAGATGAAGATGGGTAGAAAGGGTGAAGAAGGAGGTGTGATGATTAGGGTTAAAGGAAGATGGGGCGGCCGACTCTCATCGACAGAGAGGGAGAATTGATTGACCAATTTTTTAATACTCTTTTTGACATATAATTCTAAACACTCTTTAGCCTTTTCGGGTTTTTGCATCTTCAAATGCCTTAATTAATAAAAAGAACTTAGGTGTGTGTAATGTACATAATTATAAAAATAAAAATAACATACAACAAACTTCTTGGGAAAATCTTCCGCCCATTTCGAATTTTGTGCAAGAATGGCAATACACGTGTATGCCCAACTGCCCATTTTGAACGAATAGTCGCATTCAATATCTTCACTGTTGTATCATTTTGTATACTATAAAATTAATTTTAATGTAGTCAGTCATAAACACAAAAGCTTCATAATCTATGAGCTAATCGTATTCATATTTTTCACATACATTTTGAAGTTGAATGAGATTTATACGATAAACATATATAAATAATTACTGTCCCACTTGGAATTTGATGCGGCATGGTGTTTTTGGTTTCTTTTCCCTAAACTTGCGATCGGAATGTGATCTAGGTCATTTTCATGCCCGGGTCTCTATATTGGGCTTACAAGTGTTTTTGGTAATATTACGGGTGTTCTGATTGCGTGGAGCAGGTAGATTAGGTGTTCGTAAAATAGCACAAGTTCTTCGACTAAGTCCACGACCATGTCCCATGTCTCTGATTAGCATTTTCCCTGCATACTACAAAGTAATTAGAAAATATTTCCAAGTAGTTAGATATCATTCATGCAAGATACTAAATATAACAAAAAAACATAATTTCCATGTCAGATAAATCGTCAAAATAATGAAAAACTAATAAAACAAGATCAAAAGTATTGATAAAATTCTACATACTCTCATTTCATATGATTAAACATAGAAATCTTAATTAGTATTCGTAAATACAACTCATAGAGAACTAACAACATTAAACCCATATCAAATAAAGACGCAAATAAACCCCCCCTCTAGCTCTTATGCAAACATAGGTATACATAATCGAAACTTGATGTACATGACACAAAATAACAATACAACTTACTAATTGTATAATTTACATATTTTATTGATATTAAATTAATTTTCTACATCATTATTTCAAAATGAAAGCATTTCTCATCACAAAAGATAATATAGAAAATGAACAATAACAACTATTGAAGCTCAAAAAACTCAAGCGTTTGAAGAACATATAACAGTGAGATTTAACTCTTACCAAGTTCATAAAAATTTTATAAAATATAGATGAAAAACATATTCGGTTATTAGTTTACTATAGAGAGCCACGTTTATTCTCTCCTTCTCCATCATAGTTATACATATATATGTATAAACATGAATACACCGTACACATAAAAAAAATCATATGAACAACACAATTGAAACAAATTAAGACAACCACATTCATTCTCTCTATATATCACACTCAAACCTATAAATATATATATATATATATATATATAAATGCATATATATGTATAAAGAGGAACAAAAGATATACATATAAAGAACACACAAAATAAATTAAATAAGTTAGCAAATATAGGTAATTAGGATAACGCATTAATGTTATATATAGTCTATATGTGGTCTTATCTCTTTCAAATTAGTTGTTGATTAAATGTAATCCAACTAATAAATTTACAGTTTTAGGACTATATTTTTTCAAATCTAACCTAAAAAAATTTTCTAATTTATTTACCCAAAAGTAAATGATTATTTAAAGAATACTTATATAGTAATTATTGAACTTTTGTAAAATGGTTTAGAGTTTCATGCAATAAGGGAAAATATAATGGGTTTGTATTAGTTTTCATTCTAGGAAAATAACGACATCATATTTACTATATACACCCTTTTTATCATCTATGCAACTCATGACCGATAATTAATTATTTAATAATGAATAGGAAAGTAGTGTGTTGGTTCAATTAAATGGCGGGTCATTGTTGTACTTCTAAGCATTGCATGTTTATTTATACGCATTTGTATACTTATTTCTTATTTAATTATTAACATATTTAAATTTTGTATAAATTAGTTGTACTTTCTATATATTTACATGTTTACTTAGATGTACTTATATACTTATTTCCTATTTTACTAACCTACTTTAATATTGCACATTAATAAAATATTAATCAGATATTCATATTTATGATTAAACGAACACAAAACTAGTATATTCTCATTATTGGTTTTCTTGAGCTTTCTAGGACTTACTTACAGTTTCTCATGTTACCTTTAATGTTGATATATCATAGAAATCCTTTAGAAAATTACTCCATTCACCACTTGATTAATAAAAAAGAGAGTCTTCTTAACTGTTAGTGGATTTTCCTTCAAAGTCTTTGTTATTACGGTATGATAACATGTATGGTTCTTTGTATCCATATTCCATAATCTTTCAAAAATCTTGAGATTCTTACAATACCGAAATCGATTTTCTTGTTTGTCTCCATGCCGACGCACATTAGCAACTTAAATTTTTTATTAGCTCTAATCTCATTAATAATAATGGCTCTCGCGCATAAAAATCTATCTGATTACAATTATTTCCCGTCATACCAGAAAATTTTGATCGCAAAATATTTTTGTGAAAGTCATCTCTAAATCACAAAATCTATAATACCACTTTCTAAGAATTTAAATGTATAATAAATTGTTGGAGATTACGGGAAAGAGTTTTTTTCTGAGTAATTCCATACAACTTACTCACACAAAACATATACATAAAATTTGCAACTGCAATGAAATAATTTGATCATTTTCTATGAATACAAAACTTAGAAGATTGTCACATTTATGCGGCTAGGTCTACATGGAATTTACAAGAATATTCGCACCTAAGTTAATATGTAATTGAATAAGTACATGATTTAATCACATATAGAAATGCAAAATTATGAACTCGAAAACTATTCTATTTTCATAAAAAAGCAAATTAAAGTGTAGCTTAGCTTGTTTTAAAACAACATACATTTATAATCTTTTAGTTAGCAAGGAGAGATTCTTTATATATTTTGCATACGAGATAAACACATTAATTCACTACAAGAAAACTGTCAATAGACATCATAGATTAGACATTGGTCACCCGTGTCACCGATGTTAAAAATATTTTTAACATCACCACTTTTAAAAGCGATGTCTTTAGCTTTTTAACATCCTACAACTTTAAACCGATATCTAAAAAATTATTAAAATAATTCGAAAAAATATCCCGCTTATTACCAAATTCTTCCCCGCCTTAGGTAAAAAAAAATTGGATGAAATTTTCCGCATTGAATTTTTTGGCTCTCCTAAATTCAATCGATTTTGGTCAAATTTATTATTTGGAAATGGCATGAAATTTCCTATAACTTTTAAAACTTTTGGGGCAAAAGTTGGTGGAAATTCCCCTCTATTTTTAAATTTATATTTCTACACAAATCCGTTTGTATGTATCTAATTTGGCCACATTCAATTGTATTTAGTATATTCAGAATTTTTAATAATTTATTTAAACAATTTAAATGTTAGTGAATATTTTAAAAAATATGTATACACATAATAATAACATTCATCCCAACTACAAGTTTATATGGTATAAAAATATATGTGATGAAAGAACTTTTATTTAAATTTTATGATACTTCCGTGAAATTTAAATATATTTTATAAAAAAAAGTTTAAAAAATTATGAAAGAATTATCGCGTTCCAAGTCGACGGACTACATTCACTATATTTTTTGACAAAATATTAGTGAGCTAATAATTAACTTGTTTTTGAATCTCTACATTAGAGTAGGTAGTATGATTACATGGGGTTATAAATTTAAATTTTAGGGTATCGATTAGGGTTTTAGTTTTTAATTTATATCTCATTTATTTTGAGTAATCTATTACGGATGTGATTATTCGAATTATTTTACAAATTCGAATTTAGGGGTTGAGATTCTTACCATAGAGTGTTCCTACTATTTAGAATAATATTAGACCATCCAACCACATGGATGTTAAAATGGTTACAAGAAAATGTTATATGCAAATTTTAACAATTTTTAATCATTAGACCTCGATTATTTTAACAAATAAGGTATCACTAACTTAACTAAATATTTCACCACACAATCTTTTTCATGGAATTTATGCTCAAATTGACCAACTTCATGATTTTAAATTTTTTATTAAAATTACAAGTTGTTAATATAATTTATTATATTTTTAATATTATAATATTTGTAAGAAAAAAGGTTATTAATTACAATTTTAATTTCCTAGAAATTATAAGAAAGCATAAGAAAAATATTAATCGACACTCCTAAATTCGACCGGTTAAAGTTGAATTTAGTGCCACTTCAATAGACCCCTTGCATTAGATCTAACACACCAAATTTAACCCCTAAAACACTCATCCAACGGTTGAATTTACATTTAATAAAACCAAATTATAAGTAAAAAAAATGATTAAATAAATTTTAATAAACCCTCCTTTCACTCACGTAACCCACCCCTTCTCTTTTTCTCTCCCCCCCTCTATTTCTATTTGTGTCCCTCCCACCATCTTACTCTCCCTCCTGAAGGTAATAATTCGGTAGAGAGCTAGGTAGATAATTTTTCAAAAATTTCCATTTTCTCGATTTTAATTCGAATTAGACTTTTTACTTTAGGTTGTTTATTGATGTGTTTTGATGTTACGAATCGATAGATCATTGAACATGAGCGTGTAGATAATTTTTTCATGATTTATGATTGACTGTGTTGCTCCATTTACATGCTTGGTATGTGGTGGGGAAATTGTTTATATTAAGGTTTTTTTAGTTTGGTGAATTTTTTGTTAATGTTGTATTTTTCTTTACAGACGTTCAATTGATTTTGGCTGGAATCGGTTAAATGCTAGTTATTTGTAAGTTTGGATATGAATATGAGATTGTTGGGTCAATTTTGAGTGTATTAAGTTGAAAAATTGGACTGAAAACTGAGCTTTTTTGGAGAAATTAAAGCTGCTGGAATATGACTGGACCTGGGTAAACTCACCGGAATCTGGAAATTTTCCAATTTCCAGCGAGAGATTTGTCTCTTAAAACTGGTGTTTGTTAATTCAACCGAAGGTGGTGGAATTTAGATTCGCATCTTTGACCATATACGGTCAATTTAATTTTAGGCAGACATTTTAAATTTATTCAAAATATTTAATACTTTGGGCGGGATTTTCAATTTTTTGGTGAAAAGACAAATTCGACTACCTTGGTCAAATTTGGCCAGTTGAATTTAAGCGGTTTTTTTTAAATGGTCAAAATTAGCTGGTCCAATTTACTTTAAAAATGACCGACTTACTAAACATTACTCCCGTATTATGACCGATCCAGAAACTAAAAGATACCACCGTGTCCTGACATATTTAGGTAAATGCGAGGACTTTTGGCCGGTCGTATTTACCTGTTTTTCTTATATTGATAGCTCATCTAAATATGAGGGGTTTGTTAAAATGACGTAATATATAAGTTGATCCACATGTTAAATGACTTAATCAAGAGAAAGATGGGATCCAATAAATTCGACATCATAAACTTTGAAATTCTTGAAGAATTGCCCTCACCGATTTTCCAATTTTCAAATAGTTCTTGGCTAAATGATATTATACTTCATTTTGATGTCTCTCAACTTTGTTTCTTTCATTTTGTACTTAGTGGCGCAACAAACCATATGGTTTCTCTAACCCTCTCAGTTATCTACCTCTCTTTCACCTTTTTCAGTTGATGGAAGTGCTTTGGGCGCGGATCCTATCACGTTTTGCCTTTCCGATTAAAATTCAAATAAATTCTCTTGTGTAATAAAGAAATATTTAATCTCATTACATCCTTTATTTCACAAATTCCATATATTGGCATATTAGTTCTTGTATGTTCTTGCAATGACTTGGTTTGCCAAATGTTCATGGTTGTGGTGGTTAATATGTTAAGAGACACCAACACCAAAGGTAAGTCTCATCTGGAGAAAATTAAGGGTTGAGGTATTGTTTCGACCACTTCAAATTGTTTTTATCTTATATCCTTTTCATTTATGAAGGAATAATATGTGCAAAGTTTATATGTTTTTTTAATATTTTTTGTTTTAATAAAAGTATTGTTGCTTGATTGTCAGGTTTATTAATTATATCATTCACGAGGATTTAATTAAGTAATTATTTTTAAAATTTTATCTTCTTACTTCTTTTCATGTTTATCGGGTTTTTAAAATAATTTTTATTTTTGTTAAAGTATTGTTCCTTGATTAGGTTATAACCGTTCCAGTCATAAGGTAGTACTAATAGCTGATAACGCTTTAAGAGGACATAAGAGAAACTGCAATAGATTAGTTATTCATTCTCTTAATTTTTGTAACTTAAATTTTAGGGAATAAGTGTACTAGTACAACGGATTAAGCATCATCTCTCCCAAGACTTTGAAGAAGGAAGACAGTGCATTATGGGTGTTAAATTATTAATATTATCAAAACAATTCCATTACTGTTGCAACTATTCTGAATTTTCAGATGTTGCCAGTAGCCGTGAACTATTTGACCTCTGTGAACAACATTATGGAAATTCCTTTAACCTCCCAAGCCAATTTATCCAGCAGCATAATTCAGAGCACAAGTTTAATAATGTCGGAGGAGCGAGGATCACTATTGCAGGTGTCTTGAGGATGAATGAGAATAAGCTCCTGATTAGCATATCCAGACGACTGGGGCACATGGCTCCACGGGCCCACATGATGAATTGAAGAGGAGAAGTTCCAAAGGTTCATCAGATGCAAATTCAGGAGCAGTTCTCTAGGCTCATCAGATGAGTAATCCAAAAGCATGAGAATCTCTTAGGTTATTAGATTTTTAAACCAAAAATGAGAACTTTATAAGGTACAGTACAAAAGGACAAGTGCAAGAGGATAATTGGAATTTAAATCGAAAAGGAGAAGGTCTAGCTGTCTGTCTCTCACATGATAAATACAAAGAGAGAAGTTTTACAATGAATAGACACAAAGAACAGAAGCAAAACCTGTAATTAAATATCAAACATGTATAAGTATCCCACAAAAAAGCAAGCCGAGCAAGATATCACAAAAAATGGCACCAAAGTATCTTTATCTTCCAACAAGGTCGGCGATTGGCAAAGCGCTTGGTTGGAAATCTAAGAATTTTCGGTTGCATTGCATATGCACATATTCCTGACAAGAAAAGAAAAAAGCTAGATGAGATTAGATGAGATTGTCAAGAAGTGTATCTTTTCCGCGGTTTTTATCCTTTACAGGATTTTCCGCGTCACCAAATCCTGGTGTTTTTTACTTGCTATTTTCATTACGTTATAATCCTAGTTCTTTCATTAAAAACTTATAAATATATTTTTAGCATTAACACAAATAAATTTGGTAAAAACAATTGGCGCCGTCTGTGGAAAATTGCTAAGGATTTCTACACACCTACATCATGTCCACCAGTGAACCACCACGAAACTCGAAAAACACACAAGACAACGCTTCCAACAACGAGGAGATGGCTGCAACGTTGAAAAAGCTACAGTCAGAGATGGACAAATGCAGTCGATTTTGATGGAAAGAGCCACACACCAAACTGGCTAGTGGAAAGGTACTTAGTTGGTTTCGATGTCAACTAAGGTTTCTACTAAACAACATGTGCAAGAATTAGGTACAAAGGTAAATAATCGTGAGAGTAAATTAGAAGCGCAGTTTAACAAGAATGCAGAACATGACTTGGATGATGGAAAAACCGGAAGAAGCGAACTTCAAAAAAAAAAACTAATCCACAACTATGTTCAAATGTAATAAAAAACAATATGTAGTCACTAATAATACTTGTAATTAAAACAAAAAGAGAAACAATAGGTTATAAGTAAATGCTTTTAATAAAAAAGGGCCAAAAAGAATATAAATGAATTATATAATCTTTTGAGCATATTTTGTGATTATAATATAATAGGTAATTAAGGTTGGAGGCCATGGAAAAATCATTTTAGAGGAGATCTTAGAAATCATATAATCATTAATTAGAATATAACTTATGATGTTATTAATTTTGTATTAAGTTTTCTTCTATATCATTGAGAAACGATGTCCAAAATGTCTATATCTCACTTGTGTACTTTCTAAATACGTGTTTGTATTAATGTCACCTACATTAACTTAGGACCAAATATGTCAGATTGGATGAGTCTGAGTTGGAAATGACTTTTCTATCTATGATCATGGTCATTACCGATCAAAAAGGTCGTAAATAACTTTTTCATTTTCTTGAGTATTGGCCCCACCCATTTACATAGCAGCTACCTCGATGTTTAATAACGTTTGATAACCGACCAAGTTTTTGGTTACTTTTAAATCTACAGTTCGCCTTTGCTTGGTCCCAGTTTTTCGTACTTGGCATGTATGTGCCACATGTCACGCTTGACTACGATGTCACGGTGGTCGGTTTTAACTTTGTTTTGTTGGTCTTGTTCATGTTTATAGACAAACAAAGAAATATTTTCATCAATTATATTCGATCACAATGTAACCGACCAACTTCATAAGAAATATTGTTGAAGATGGTCATAAATAATCTATTTTGATCATTTTTGTATTACACCATTTTATTTTTTGGAAAAACACTAATATATTATTTGAGATTATATAATATAATATATATTTGCACTAAGCTGTTTTTTTTATAAATTACATAATGTGGTTGAAAAAAATTGTTGTATTTAGTACCAATTCTTTACTCGTATAAATTGTTTAACTTAATTAATTTAGAAATACATATTTCATAAAAAATAAGTAAATTAGTTTGGTATTAAGAAATAGTGTAATTTTGAAAAAAAAAGTAAGAAAAGTGAGTAAAGTGATCGTACTCATCAATATTATATATATATATACGGGCTACTCCAATAGAAACCTCCTTATAATGAAAACTAAAAACAAAACTAATTTTTTTTTAAATCTCGTCAAAACATAGCACATATGGTATGCAAATTGATCGTTACGAGATGGAGAAAAATACAGTGAAGTTGGATTTCAAAAAAAGTTCACCGATTAACGGGAAAAATCAAATCAAAAACGGAAGGGAAAAGCTTGAATTATGTGTAGGAGGGAGCATATTAATCCTGTGTACTACATGTAGGGGGCCTTTAGATTAGATTGATATAAGGGACGAGATTAGTTTCTAGTTTTTATTTTAATTTTAGTTTCTATTTGATTATTTGTCTATATATATATATATCTATATATATATAACTAGTGTAGTGGAAAAGATAGTGGATGTAAGTGAGTAAAAGATAGTGGATGTAAGTGAGTAATTAATTTCTATGTAATAAAATTTTACATTTTTGAGTAACTTTGAAAATGTATAGAATTGAGACGGAGAGAGTGGGAAATATGCACCAATTACAAAATTCAAAAATTTATCATTTGCAATTGTGTTTTTGGATTACTAAATAAAATAATAAATTTAATAAATATTTTATTTTGATATTTATCATACAACTATAAAAAACAAACAAAAAAGTTATTTCTTTGTTTTTAAACCTTACAAAGAATATGAACTAAAAAAAATAATAGAGAAATATAAAAATTACTTGATTGAAGAATATTAGGTAAAGAAATTTCTGACAAATTTCCTAGAAATTTCGAATGTTTTATATACCATTGCCTACAATAAATCTGGCCATTTCACTACAACAAATCTGGCCATTTACGACGGTTTTTTTGAACTGAAATCGTCGTAATTGAGTCATTTACGACGAAAAAAAATCATCGTTTTTGGTCGAGTAGTAAGTTCGTTTTTTCGTCTCAAGATAAAATTGCGTCGCAAGTTAGGAAGTAGGAGCCCACATACTGAATAAAATAATAAATCTACTTACGACGGAATTTATCGTCGTAAGATACCAGAATACGACGAACAATAACGTCGTAAGTTATGTACTTACGACAGAAAAAACGTCGGATATTACTTTACGGGACCCACTTTTAATAAGATAAAACATAATTTACGACGGAAAAAAGCATCGTAAGTTAGAAATTTCCGACAGAAAAATCATCGTATTTTAGAAGGTGGGGCCTACAAGCTTGAAAATGAAAATTCAAAAAAAAAATTAAATATGAAAATATATACATTACGACAGAATGTTTGAACGGAATGTTTGAAGAACAACCGTCATAAGTTTGTTTTTCCAGAATAACCAAATACTAATTTTTGAGTATCCAATCATTTTCGGCTTCCAATTTAAATTCTAAACCTAAACCTGCCAAAATTTTATACAATCGCAAACTCAAAATAAACTCTAAAACTGCCAAAAGACAATCAACATTTATTAAAACAAAATACACAATTATCATTGTATTAAGTTTTATCAATAATTCTAAATCAAACACATTACATAATTACATTCTTTACGTCTAACTTAGAAGTAACTTATATTATGAATGCCATGCTCTTAAATTAGGCAACCAGGGAAATATCCCTGTTGTCTTAATTCAAATATAGCTGATGAACTTGTCATGCTATCGAAACCTCAAATCAGTGGCAATTGACCTGTGCACCGAAAGAACACACACTTAGAGCACGAGAAATAATAAACTACAACATTCTATTGCTAGACACAAATCTAACACAGTAGTGACAAAAATATGTCATTTGTCTTCTGTAAACTGCAGTTTATACAAATATAGAAAAAACCATAAAGTTAAGTTAAAAAAAAATAATAAATCTTGTATCATGACTAAATAAGTATGGAAATCATGTTCATGTATGAGAACCATTTATAATTGGGTCAATCTATCAAATACTGCAATATGCACAGAATTAAAAACCACACAAACACAGAAACATATCTTTGGACCCTAAATGCTTACTACTGTAAAATTAAACTTTGAACTATTTAACTATATATTTCTGTCAAACTAGCCTATTACCTGACTATTTGGAAATTAAATACACATTTCGAAAGCACTTCAGTTCTCACCAAGTTGGTACAAGCAGGGTACTATTATTGTAAACATTTGATTTAGAGCAAGTGAACTTATAATAAATCATTGACATGCAGTGTACAAAGAGAATATACTAATTGACTCAACTACTTGACTAAAAAAGCATGACATATATTTAGCACAGGAAACTTCATACATAAACAAATTTAGGAAAATACCTGAAGAGCCAATATTTTATCTAAATTTGAAGAATCCACACGATGCAACTGGGAAATTTGACTGTTTGACTTGCAATGAGATGCAAGAATCTCCAAAACAGCTTTAATTTTTGAAGAAATATAGTCACTCTGCAAAATTGACGACTTTTCAGGTTGAGATTAACTAGAAGGTTTATCAACTTGGTTATTAGATAGATACCTTCTTAGGGTAGCTTTGGAGAACACAAGATCAGGAGCAAGTTGCTAACATGTTCGCACATTGTGACAATTGCATCTTTAGGTGGATGAACTCTGTCTAATCTGGCTTATTTTAGTAACATCGTTATTTATGACATCTTGGTCATTATGTATTAAAAAATGTAAGATCATTTTCTTTTACATGTACACTCAGTATATATTGAACACAACACATGGGGCAATATTATATACATATATTAACTAAAGATACTACAACTAGAATAGATAATACAAGTTAATGATCACATTCAATTATAAAATAATAAGTTCCTATAACAAAATAAAAACTATCTACTTAGTAAAAAAGAAAAAAAACAACTTACAGGAAACTAAACATTCCAGGGATATTGAGATTAAATTTACCATTTCTTGTTATCAAGAACTGTTCATCAACAGGCAAGTATGACTTCCTCTTGCTTGGTTCACCAGATTTCCTGCCAATCAATAGAACAAGTTTTTTTAAGAACTTTCCACCTAAACCAAGCAAAACGAACAGATAAAAAGCAATACATTTTTACCATATCCTTCACTACAACCCTATTAATCAATAGATGTACGGACTATACAGTCACATATACTGCTATAGTATATGCAATAGAGACACTGTCATTATCCCATCAAAATTCAATCCGCAATATCAATAACTAACAAGTCTTACTAAGAAAATCCGATCTAGAACTATACAGTTAATTGATTAGAAGAACAAAGTTTTTTTATGTAGCCATTCTTACATTGCTAATATATCGAATTCGAATGTCATCAATTTATTTGGATCTAATTCATTCTGGTTCACTGAATTATATAACAAATTAATTGTCTACTGGTTCAGTGTCAGTGTTTTTGGGGTTTCTGCCAACTCAATGCAGTGTTCTTATGGTCAAAGGGGAAATAGTGTACCAACTATTCTACTTACGATGAAAAATTGTTTGTATTCAGGAGGCCTTCAGGTACAATCTTCCCAAAATAAACTGATCTATAGTTGGTTTGATTATGATATGATTTTGAACGGTGTATAACATGTGATTTGCTCGAAGGCAGAAAAAAATTTCCGGATTAATGCAGAGAATACAGAAGAGGAAAGTGTTAGAAACCATCTGAACAGAGGTGTAGTAGCGCGTGGTATTGATGTACATTGTCTGGCAGGCTTAATTAAAGTATTCAGCACATTATGTTAATATCCAGTTGGCCATGATATAAGTCTCTAGTTCAGTACCGAAATATTACACATATTGTTTCTAATGTTAGGCATCCGTCCTTGACCTGATTCGTCTAAACTGTCATCAGCCAGTGAATACAGCACTTGTGTGAGATAGGAAGACTAGATGCTAGTCAGTGTTGAGTTTGATTCATGGAAAAGAACTCTTGATTTAATGCTCAGTATGTCGCTAAGTTGTGAGCCTATTTTAATTATTGAGGTAGGATCCACGTAGAGAATCAATTTATAAGCGGCATAGTGCTCAGTGCATACATTCTGTTCAAGACAAACTCAATAATTCTAATGTGAAAGTATATTATCTATACTGCATATCTATGTTGTTGCGATTTAGCTATAATAAGCAAATGGTATACTGTATATATATTGTCACCTGGTTGACTACGAAAGTAACCATTTTGGTCTAGTTCGGTCTCTGTAAGTGTGTAATATAACAGGGGAAATGGTAAATCTTTCAAGTGATCACCAGAGGATAGATCAAAACAGAATCACAGGTTCCTGCATCGAATATAGTTTACTATTTTACTTCTTTTAACCCAGAAAGCACTACAAGTCTACAACTTTATAGCTGATATATACCTTGATCAGATTTCTGATTCTGAACAGGTTTGCTTATAGGCTCAGCAATATCCCTTTTTATTTTCACCTTGCATGTAAGAAGATCATCTATAGTCTGTATTCCATCTGCTACACAACTATCAACAAACAAAAAACCAAAAGCATAAACTTTCAAGAAATGCAATGCATGAATCCAATATTATGCTAGAAAAGATAAACGTCACCAACCTTAGAGCTGACACTGCTCTTGGAACGCCACAGTACTCTTTGAAACTGTGGAGTACCTTAGATTGTGACAAGTAAAGACCTGCGTCAAGGCCAGGTACATAAAGCATAACAACTTTGCGAATCAGGGGTTTGTTCTACATATCGGAAGACAACTCAGCACTACAAACACCAAAAATATTGAATATGATATGCAAGTGCCAATCTGGAAAAAAAAAATCCTTCTTAAACAAAGAAATGGTAATATTGAACTATATTAGCTGATTTGTTATTTATTGATATTTTCCCACAAGACTGTTCTTCACAATTCAAATTATTTTGTATTCTCTAAGCAACACAAACAAAAACAAATAAATACAAATCTACCAGATAAATCACTACAAGAAAATCAGTAGCTAATTACAGTACAATTTACAAAATCCACGCAAATATATATACAAAGAGAGGGAAAGAGAGGGGGAAGGAGAGAGGGAGAGAGAGATATATGAGCATAGAGAGAGGGGAGAGAGATATGCATACCAGGAAGAGAGAGAGAGAGAAAGAGAGAGAGAGACGCCTTCCTTGAATCCAAAAATAAGCCCCAAAGCCCTAGTTTTGAAGACGGACTAAAACCCCAAATTGAAGTCGAATTTAAACCCTAAACGAAACCATAACTAAAGCCCCAGTGAAAGAAGCATACGAATCAACCAAAGGAGGCTAGAAATAAAGTAAACATTTATGTATGTATAGATTTTGCATAACCAGGAGAGGAGGGAGGGAGAAAGAGAGGGGAAGAGTGAAGGGGAGAGAGAGAAGCAAGAAAGAGAAAATGAAAATAAATTCAGATCTGAAGCAATTAGATTATTACACTATCCTGTTTCTCAAAAGGCGTGGTGTTTTATTTTGGAAAAATCAGAAATAAAGGTCCATTTGCCTCTTTAATTTTCACTTATGTTTCAATAAATTTTTTATTAAAATTTAAGTAGATTAAATATTGATAATTATTTTAAATATAAATAAATATATTAGGCTTTAATTTGGCTTGTCATTTTAACAGTCAAACTCGAGTTTGACTAGTACAACTAACTACTGTTTACTTTTGAATTTGTGTTTCGATTATTTTAAAAATATTTCTCAACAATCCAACCGTATGGATGTCAATAGATATATATATTAGTGATATAACCAAAATTTCATATCAAAATAATTTTATTTGGTTTGACATTTTAACAGTCAAATATGATTTTGACTAATACATCTAATTAGTGTTTACTTTTGAATTTGTGTTACATTTATTTTAAAAATATTTTTCAACGATCCAACCATATGGATTTCAATATATATATATATATATATATATATTAGTGATATAACCAAAATTTCATATCAAAATAATTTTATTTGGTTTGACCTTTTAACAGTCAAGCATCAGTTTGACTAGTACAACTAACTAGTGTTGAATCTTGAATTAAGATTTCGATTATTTTAAAAATATTTTTCAACGATCCAACGGTATGGATGTCAATAGATAAATATATTAGTGATATAACCAAAATTGCATATCAAAATAATTTTATTTGGTTTGACATTTCAACAGTCAAGTATCAGTTCGACTAGTACAACTAACTAGTGTTGAATCCTCAATTAGTGTTACGATTATTTTAAAAATATTTTTCAATAATCCAACCGTATGGATGTCAATAGATAAATATATTAGTGATATAACCAAAATTTTATATCAAAATAATTTTATTTGGTTTGCCATTTTAACAGTCAAGCATCAGTTCGACTAGTACAGCTAACTAGTGTTGAATCCTGAATTAGTGTTACGATTATTTTAAAAATATTTTTAATAATCCAACCATATGGATGTCAATAGATATATATATTAGTGATGTACCCAAAATTTCATATCAAAATAATTTTATTTGGTTTGGCATTTTAACAGTCAAGCATCAGTTTGACTAGTACAACTAACTACTGTTGAATCCTGAATTAGTGTTACGATTATTTTAAAAATATTTTTCAATAATCCAACCGTATAGATGTCAATAGATAAATATATTAGTGATATAACCAAAATTTTATATCAAAATAATTTTATTTGGTTTGAAAATATTTTTCAATAATCCAACCGTATGGATGTCAATAGATATATATATATTAGTGATGTACCCAAAATTTCATATCAAAATAATTTTATTTGGTTTGACATTTTAACAGTCAAGCATCAGTTTGACTAGTACAGCTAACTAGTGTTGAATCTTGAATTAGTGTTTCGATTATTTCAAAAATATTTTTCAACGATCCAACCGTATGGATGTAAAGAGATATATATATATTATTGATATAACAATATGTAGTCACTAATAATACTTGTAATTAAAAGAAAAAGAGAAACAATAGGTCATAAATAAATGCTTTTAATAAAAAAGGGCCAAAAACAATATAAATGAATTTTATAATCTTTTGAGCATATTTTGTGATTATAATATAATAGGTAATTAAGGTTGGAGGCCATGGAAAAATCATTTTAGAGGAGAACTTAGAAATCATATAATCATTAATTAGAATATAACTTATGATGTCTATATCTCACTTCTGTACTTTCTAAATACTTTTGTATTAATTTCACCTATATTAACTTACGACCAAATATGTCACATTGGATGAGTCTGAGTCGGAAATGACTTTTCGATCTATGATAATGGTCATTACGGATCAAAAAGGATATAAATAACTTTTTCATTTTCTTGAGTATTGGTCCCACCCACATTTACATGGCAGCAACGTGAATGTTTAATAAAGTTTGATAAGCGACCAAGTTTTTGGTTACTTTTAAATCTACAATTCACCTTTGCTTGGTCCCGGTTTTTCCTACTTGGCATGTATGTGCCACATGTCACGGTTGACTAGGATGTCACGGTGGTCCGTGTCAACTTTGGTTTGTTGGTCTTTTTCATGTTTATAGACAAACAAAGAAATATTTTCATCAATTATATCCGATCACAATGTAAGCGACCAACTTCATAAGAAATATTGTTGAAAATGGTCATAAATAGTCTATTTTGATCATTTTTGTATTACACCATTTTATTTTTTGGAAAAACACTAATATATTATTTGAAATTATATAATATAATATATTTGCACTAAGATGTTTTTTTATAAATTACATAATGTGGTTGAAAAAAAATTGTTGTATTTAGTACCAATTCTTTACTCCTATAAATTGTTTAACTTAATTAATTTAGAAATACATATTTCATAAAAAATAAGTAAATTAGTTTTAAAAGTTCAAATTTGAATGATTCATGTAGAACTTTTAAATATTACTCTCTCGGTCCCTTTGAAATATATACAAATGGTTTGGTATTAAGAAATAGTGTAATTTTGAAGAAAAAAAGTAAGAAAATTGAGTAAAGTGATGGTACTCATCAATATTATATATATATATATATATATATATATATATATTGGGCTACTCTAATACAAACCTCCTTATAATAAAAACTAAAAACTAAAATAATTTTTTTGTTAAATCACGTCAAAACATGGCACATATGGAGAAAAATACAGTGAAGTCGGATTTCAAAAAAAGTTCACCGATTAACGGGAAAAATTAAATAAAAAACGGAGGGGAAAAACTAGAATTATGTGTAGGAGGGAGCATATATATAGTGTGTACTACATCTAGGGGGCCCTTGGATTAGATTGATCTAAGGGCTGATATTAGTTTCTAGTTTTTATTTTAATTTTAGTATCTATTTGATTATTTGTATATATATATATATATAACTAGTGAGTAGTTAATTTCTATATAACAAAATTTTACAATTCTGAGTCACTTTGAAAATTTATAGAATTGAGACGGAGAGAGTGGGAAATATGCACCAATTACAAAATTCAAAAATTTATCATTTGCAATTGTGTTTTTGGATTACTAAATAAAATAATAAATTTAATAAATATTTTATTTTGATATTTATCATACAACTATAAAAAACAAACAAAAAAGTTATTTCTTTGTTTTCAAACCTTACAAAGAATATGAACTAAAAAAAATAATAGAGAAATATAAAAATTATTTGATTGAAGAATATTAGGTAAAGAAATTTCGGACAAATTTCCTAGAAATTTCTAATGTTTTATATACCATTGCCTACAACAAATCTGGCCATTTCACTACAATAAATCTGGCAATTTACGACGGTTTTTTTGAACTGAAATCGTCGTAATTGAGCCATTTATGACGGAAAAAAATCGTCGTTTTTGGTCGAGTAGTAAGTTCGTTTTTTCGTCTCAAGATAAAATTGCGTCGCAAGTTAGGAAGTAGGAGCCCACATACTGAATAAAATAATAAATCTACTTACGACGGAATTTATCGTCGTAAGATACCAGAATACGACGAACAATAACGTCGTAAGTTATGTACTTATGACAGAAAAAAACGTCGGATATTACTTTACGGGACCCACTTTTAATAAGATAAAACATAATTTACGACGGAAAAAAGCATCGTAAGTTAGAAATTTCCGACAGAAAAATCGTCCTATTTTAGAAGGTGGGGCCTACAAGCTTGAAAATGAAAATTCAAAAAAAAATTAAATATGAAAATATATACATTACGACGGAATGATTGAACAGAATGTTTGAAGAACAACCGTCGTAAGTTTGTTTTTCCAGAATAACCAAATACTAATTTTTCAGTATCCAACCATTTTCGGCTTCCAATTTAAATTATAAACCTAAACCTGTCAAAATTTTATACAATCACAAACTCAAAATAAACTCTAAAACTGCCAAAAGACAATCAACATTTATTAAAACAAAATACACAATTATCATTGTATTAAGTTTTATCAATAATTCTAAATCAAACACATTACATAATTACATTCTTTACGTCTAACTTAGAAGTAACTTATATTATGAATGTCATGCTCTTAAATTAGGCGCCCAGGGAAATATCCCTGTTGTCTTAATTCAAATATAGCTGATGAACTTGTCATGAAATCGAAACCTGAAATCAGTGGCAATTGACCTGTGCACCGAAAGAACACACACTTAGAGCACGAGAAATAATAAACGACAACATTCTATTGCTAGACACAAATCTAACACAGTAGTGACAAAAATATGTCATTTGTCTTCTGTAAACTGCAGTTTATACAAATATAGAAAAAACAATAAAGTTAAGTTAAAAAAAATAATAAATCTTGTATCATGACTAAATAAGTATGGAAATCATGTTCATGTATGAGAACCATTTATAATTGGGTCAATCTATCAAATACTGCAATATGCAGAGAATTAAAAACCACACAAACACAGAAACATATCTTTGGACCCTAAATGCTTACTACTGTAAAATTAAACTTTGAACTATTTAACTATATATTTCTGTCAAACTAGCCTATTACCTGACTATTTGGAAATTAAATACACATTTCGAAAGCACTTCAGTTCTCACCAAGTTGGTACAAGCAGGGTACCATTATTGTAAACATTTGATTTAGAGCAAGTGAACTTATAATAAATCATTGACATGTATTGTACAAAGAGAATATACTAATTGACTCAACTACTTGACTAAAAAAGCAGGACATATATTTAGCACAGGAAACTTGATACATAAACAAATTTAGGAAAATACCTGAACAACCAATATTTTATCTAAATTTGAAGAATCCACACCATGCAACTGGGAAATTTGACTGTTTGACTTGCAATGAGATGCAAGAATCTCCAAAACAGCTTTAATTTTTGAAGAAATATAGTCACTCTGCAAAATTGACGACTTTTCAGGTTGAGATTAACTAGAAGGTTTATCAACTTGGTTATTAGATAGATACCTTCTTAGGGTAGCTTTGGAGAACACAAGATCAGGAGCAAGTTGCTAACATGTTCGCACATTGTGACAATTGCATCTTTAGGTGGATGAACTCTGTCTAATCTGGCTTATTTTAGTAACATCGTTATTTATGACATCTTGGTCATTATGTATTAAAAAATGTAAGATCATTTTCTTTTACATGTACACTCAGTATATATTGAACACAACACATGGGGCAATATTATATACATATATTAACTAAAGATACTACAACTAGAATAGATAATACAAGTTAATGATCACAATCAATTATAAAATAATAAGTTCCTATAACAAAATAAAAACTATCTACTTAGTAAAAAAGAAAAAAAACAACTTACAGGAAACTAAACATTCCAGGGATATTGAGATTAAATTTACCATTTCCTGTTATCAAGAACTGTTCATCAACAGGCAAGTATGACTTCCTCTTGCTTGGTTCACCATATTTCCTGCCAATCAATAGAACAAGTTTTTTTAAGAACTTTCCACCTAAACCAAGCAAAACGAACAGATAAAAAGCAATACATTTTTACCATATCCTTCACTACAACCCTATTAATCAATAGATGTACGGACTATACAGTCACATATACTGCTATAGCATATGCAATAGAGACACTGTCATTATCCCATCAAAATTCAATCGGCAATATCAATAACTAACAAGTCTGACTAAGAAAATCCGATCTGGAACTATACAGTTAATTGATTAGAAGAACAAAGTTTTTTTATGTAGCCATTCTTACATTGCTAATATATCGAATTCGAATGTCATCAATTTATTTGGATCTAATTCATTCTAGTTCACTGAATTATATAACAAATTAATTGTCTACTGGTTCAGTGTCAGTGTTTTTGGGGTTTCTGCCAACTCAATGCAGTGTTCTTATGGTCAAAGGGGAAATAGTGTACCAACTATTCTACTTACGATGAAAAAGCGTTTGTATTCAGGAGGAGGCCTTCAGGTACAATCTTCCCAAAATAAACTGATCTATAGTTGGTTTGATTATGATATGATTTTGAACGGTGTATAACATGTGATTTGCTCGAAGGCAGAAAAAAATTTCCGGATTAATGCAGAGAATACAGAAGAGGAAAGTGTTAGAAACCATCTGAACAGAGGTGTAGTAGCGCGTGGTATTGATGTACATTGTCTGGCAGGCTTAATTAAAGTATTCAGCACATTATGTTAATATCCAGTTGGCCATGATATAAGTCTCTAGTTCAGTATCGAAATATTACACATATTGTTTCTAATGTTAGGCATCCGTCCTTGACCTGATTCGTCTAAACTGTCATCAGCCAGTGAATACTGAAGAACAACCTGCAACTTGAGATATATATATATATATATATATATATATATATATATAAATGTATGTGTATTGCGTTAAACCTGAGGAAACAGATATGCAGAAACTGAACTAACTTTTTATTGACTGCAATGCTCTACTAAATAATACAAAACGAGACTCAAACGTTAACCACGTTCCCTACAAACCAGGTACTAGAAACTGACACCTACTAAAACTCTGCACTACTAACTTATTCAAATGCAGGCTCCTAAAACTACTCTCACGACCAGACTTGGTCAATACATACATGAAACCAAAGTAAACTAGTTATTTAAATAAACTAAACATAATAAATATAAACTTAGTTTAGATTAATTCCAACAAACTCCCCCTTAATCTAAACTAGTTTATTTCAGACAAATTTTTGACACCCAGGAGACTCCGCATCTTATCAAACTTAACGATAGGCAATGCTTTAGTGAGCGTATCAGCTCATTGTTCCTGCGTTTTCACATACTCCAGTTTAATGTCTCCGCGTTCCACACAATCTCTGATGAAATGATAACGTATGTCAATGTGTTTCGATCGACCGTGAAACACCGGATTTTTGGCTAGGTTTATAGCTGATTTATTATCGACATACAATAGCACTGGACCTGGGTCTTTACCTGCAACTGCTGCCAACAAGTTCTTCAGCCATATACCCTGACAGGCAGCCACCGTGGCTGCCATGAACTCCGCTTCACAGGAGGATAGAGCCACGCATTTCTGCTTCTGAGAGACCCATGTAATGACACTTTCATTTAGATAGAAAACAACCCCCCATGTGCTTCTTCTGTCGTCAATATGTCCTGCCAAATCACTGTCCGAGTACCCTGTGAGTTCATTGTTGCCGCTGTTCTTGCTGTACATCAAGCCATAATTAGTTGTACCCTTTATATAACATAATAGTCGTTTAACAGCGTTGAGATGCAGAACCGTGGGTCGTTCCATATAACGACTCACTATACCAACCGGAAAAGCTATATCCGGCCTGGTATGAACTAAGTATCGAAGGCCGCCCACCAAACTCTTATACTCTGTTGAGTCAACAGCCTTTCCATGAGGATCTTTTGTAAGCACCAATTTTGGGTCCATCGGATACTTTGTTGGGTTACATCCTGCCATACCAGCCTTCTCAAGAATCTTATTCGCATATGCAGATTGTTTGAGCTCCACGAAGCCTTCCCCCTGTGTCACCTGAATTCCCAGATAGTAAGACAACAAACCAAGATCACTCATCTCGAAATGTTGCTCCATTTGTTGCTTGAATTTCTTTATGCCTGCTGTGCTCATTCCTGTTATTAGAAGATCATCAACGTAAACAGCAACGACCAGGCTTTCATTTCCTTCCCGCCTCGTATACACGGCATGCTCGTAAGGGCATCTAGTCAGACCCATCCCTTCAAGGCACTTATTCAGTTTTGAATACCAAGCCCTTGGGGCCTGTCGAAGACCATACAAGGCTTTGCTCAATTTATAAACTAAGTGCTCCTGACCTTTCTTTATAAATCCTTCTGGCTGTGAGACATACACTGCTTCACTTAGTTCACCGTTCAGAAAAGCCGACTTTACGTCTAAATGGTGGATTTCCCATCCATTTTTAGCAGCCAGTGCGAGAAGGAGCCTGACCGTTTCAAGTCGTGTCACCGGGGCAAAAATCTCATCAAAGTCAACGCCCCGCTCTTGCACATAACCTTTTGCGACGACTCGAGCTTTATACTTCACTATGTTCCCACCAGTGTCTCGCTTAGCCTTGAATATCCATTTTAGGTCAATCGTCTTTTGTCCATCAGGCAGCTTAGTAAGGGTCCAGGTCTGATTTCTTTCAATAGCTTCTATCTCTCTTTCCATTGCTTCTCTCCATTCCCTTTTCTTTGTTGCTTGGCTGTAGTTGATAGGTTCATCCACACCCATCAGTAATAATTCATCTGACAGCTCCACTTCCTCTGTTTCATCGTACAGTTCACTCAATAATCATAGTTTTCGTGGTTGGCTACTTTCTGAACTCTGATTTTTACTACCCATCGAGGATGTTATAGACTGCGGAGTGTTTTGATCAGAACTAGTGTTGTGATCTGAACTTGTTGCCTCTATTGAATTTATACTCCCACCTCCAGTGTACCGTGACTGCATTGGAGTGTTATACTCTGCACCGAATTCTGTACCGCCCGTCTCGCCAAGTGCTTTGTCAAATAGAGTATAATTCCCATGATGAGCTGTTGTATAATTTTCTACCTGGTTCCATGACCATCTCGCCTTTTTATCGAATACGACATCTCGGCTTATTAAAATTTGCTTGGTCAAAGGATCATATAATCTATATCCTTTTGTGCCAGCCTCTCTACCAAGATTAATTACAGTCCGACTTCGATCATCCAACTTTCTTGTATGGATAGAAGGAACTTTCATATATGCAATACACCCAAAGATTTTTACGTGCCCAAAGTTTGGCTTCTCACCTGTCAACACCTCATGAGGAGTTTGTGTAGAGAGTGCTCGTGTGGATAATCGATTCAGAATGTATACAGAGTGCCTGACTGCCTCTCCCCATAAGAAAGCCGATAAATCAATAGATTTCAGAAAACTTCGTGTCATTGCTACCACCGCACGGTTGCGCCTTTCGACTACGCCATTCTGTTGAGGCGTATACGGGGTAGTATATTGTCTGTGGATACCGTTTTCTTCACAGTACGAGTTGAAACTCCGAGAACAAAATTCGCCATCGCGGTCTGTACGCAATGCCTTTATCTTGTTTGACCCATTCTCTACCAGAGCTCGAAATCTTTTGAAAGCGTCAAAAGCTTCACCCTTTTCCCTGAGCATATAGACCCACATATATCTAGTATAATCATCAACGAGGAGAAGAAAGTACTTGTTTCCACTTGGTGTTTCGGGTGTCATTGGACCACAAAGATCGCCATGGATCAGCTCGAGAATTTTGTTTGCTCTGTATTGTGACTGTGCGGGGAATGGTTTCCTGACCTGTTTAGCTATCAAACAACCCGAACAATGTTCTTTTGGAGCAGTTATAATCGGTAGACCCTCCACCATCTCATTCTTAGACATGAAGCTCAAAGCCTGAAAATTAACATGCCCCAGACGCTTGTGCCACAGCCAAGAAGTCTCTTCTGCCTTGGTTAACAAACAAGTAGATTCATGATTTTCAAGTTCAATTTTATACAATCTATTTCCTGATCTCTTGACCCTCATAAGAAGTCTTCCCCGTTCATCATATATCCAGAGCCAATCCCCATTAAGCACTACTTTATTTCCATCCTCAGCAAGTTGTCCAAGACTTATAATATTATTACGGAGATTCGGGATGTAATATACCTCACGAAAAATCTTTTCTTCTCCGTTCTTGCATTTAAATGCCACTGTCCCTTTACCCTTTATGTCAACCGTAGACCCGTCTCCGAAACGAACCTCCCCTGTCACTTTCTCATCCAACTCACTAAATTTGAATCTTTGCCCGGTCATGTGATTACTTGCGCCGTTATCCAGGTATCAAATGTTTGACACTCTTTTGCCATTTTCACCGTCTACAATCAAACCTGGGATTACATTCCTTTCATTCAGAAACAATTTTTGTTGCCCGCATTCTGCCATTAACAGCGCTGGTTCATCATCAGTGGTCTGTAACATGTTGACCTCCGCATGTTGGTCCTTCTCTCGTTTGGGCTTTCGACACTCGGCTGCATAGTGACCATAGGCAAGACAGTTGAAACATCTAATTTTGCTCCTATCTCGCCCCATACGAACACCTTCCTTTCCACGATAGTCACCTCCATTTTGACGTCCCTTTGAGTTAGACCTTTTGAGCCACTCATCTCTGGTTAACAACAATTGACCACTCTCTTGTTTTTCTCTCTTAACCCACTCATCCTCTGTGAGTAATAATTGTCCACCCACAGGTTCTTCCTGACCCTTGAGTCGTTCTTCATGGGCCTTTAAAGACCCGACTGCCTCCTCTACCGACATTTTCTCGAGATCACCAAACTGTTCAATTATGGAAGCTATCTGCAGAAATTTTGTTGGTACTGCCCTTAATAATTTTTTCACAACGTAGCTTTCTTCCACACTTTCACCCAAAGCTCGGATGTTTGCAACTAACCCATTCAATTTAAAGCAAAAGTCGTCCGGCAGCTCCCCGTTTTTCATCTTCAAGGACTCAAAATCTGCTTTCAATGTTTGTACCTTTGCCCTTTTAACACGCTCCGCACCGAGACACATAGTTTTAAGTGCCTCCCATGCTTCTTTAGCAGTGGTTTTCTCAGCAAGTGATAAGAGGAAATCCTCAGGTATTCCTTGAAAGATTGCTGCTAAAGCGAGTTTATCGACGGTCTCGTCCACATTCCCCTTAGGATCTTTGGGTTCTATAGCTTGCCACACCCCATGTGCTTGCATGAACACCTTCATCTTAATAGCCCATGCGGTGTAGTTTTCTCGCGTCAACATCGGATAGTTCAGACCAACTCCACCCTCTCTTACTTTCCCATTCCCTGCTTCCATCATTGTTCCCCTGGGCATATATTTTGTCATCCGCCAGAGGCCTGGCTCTGATACCACGTGAAGAACAACCTGCAACTTGAGATATATATATATATATATATATATATATATATATATATAACTGTATGTGTATTGCGTTAAACCTGAGGAAACAGATATGCAGAAACTGAACTAACTTTTTATTGACTGCAATGCTCTACTAAATAATACAAAATGAGACTCAAACGTTAACCACGTTCCCTACAAACCAGGTACTAGAAACTGACTCCTACTAAAACTCTGCACTACTAACTTATTCAAATGCAGGCTCCTAAAACTACTCTCACGACCAGACTTGGTCAATACATACATGAAACCAAAGTAAACTAGTTATTTAAATAAACTAAACATAATAAATATAAACTTAGTTTAGATTAATTCCAACAAATACAGCACTTGTGTGAGATAGGAAGACTAGATGCTAGTCAGTGTTGAGTTTGATTCATGGAAAAGAACTCTTGATTTAATGCTCAGTATGTCGCTAAGTTGTGAGCCTATTTTAATTATTGAGGTAGGATCCATGTAGAGAATCAATTTATAAGCGGCATAGTGCTCAGTGCATACATTCTGTTCAAGACAAACTCAATAATTCTAATGTGAAAGTATATTATCTATACTGCATATCTATGTTGTTGCGATTTAGCCATAATAAGGAAATGGTATACTGTATATATATTGTCACCTGGTTGACTACGAAAGTAACCATTTTGGTCTAGTTCGGTCTCTGTGAGTGTGTAATATAACAGGGGAAATGGTAAATCTTTCAAGTGATCACCAGAGGATAGATCAAAACAGAATCACAGGTTCCTGCATCGAATATAGTTTACTATTTTACTTCTTTTAACCCAGAAAGCACTACAAGTCTACAACTTTATAGCTGATATATACCTTGATCAGATTTCTGATTCTGAACAGGTTTGCTTATAGGCTCAGCAATATCCCTTTTTATTTTCACCTTGCATGTAAGAAGAGCATCTATAGTCTGTATTCCATCTGCTACACAGCTATCAACAAACAAAAAACCAAAAGCATAAACTTTCAAGAAATGCAATGCATGAATCCAATATTATGCTAGAAAAGATAAACGTCACCAACCTTAGAGCTGACACTGCTCTTGGAACGCCACAGTACTCTTTGAAACTGTGGAGTACCTTAGATTGTGACAAGTAAAGACCTGCGTCAAGGCCAGGTACATAAAGCATAACAACTTTGCGAATCAGGGGTTTGTTCTGCATATCGGAAGACAACTCAGCATTACACACACCAAAAATATTGAATATGATATGCAAGTGCCAATCTGGAAAAAAAAATCCTTCTTAAAAAAAGAAATGGTAATATTGAACTATATTAGCTGATTTGTTATTTATTGATATTTTCCCACAAGGCTGTTCTTCACAATTCAAATTATTTTGTATTCTCTAAGCAACACAAACAAAAACAAATAAATACAAATCTACCAGATAAATCACTACAAGAAAATCAGTAGCTAATTACAGTACAATTTACAAAATCCACGCAAATATATATACAAAGAGAGGGAAAGAGAGGGGGAAGGAGAGAGGGAGAGAGAGATATATGAGCATAGAGAGAGGGGAGAGAGATATGCATACCAGGAAGAGAGAGAGAGAGAGAGACGCCTTCCTTGAATCCAAAAATAAGCCCCAAAGCCCTAGTTTTGAAGACGGACTAAAACCCCAAATTGAAGTCGAATTTAAACCCTAAACGAAACCATAACTAAAGCCCCGGTGAAAGAAGCATACGAATCAACCAAAGGAGGCTAGAAATAAAGTAAACATTTATGTATGTATAGATTTAGCATAACCAGGAGAGGGGGGAGGGAGAAAGAGAGGGGAAGAGTGAAGGGGAGAGAGAAAAGCAAGAAAGAGAAAATGAAAATAAATTCAGATCTGAAGCAATTAGATTATTACACTGTCCTGTTTCTCAAAAGGCGTGGTGTTTTATTTTGGAAAAATCAGAAATAAAGGTCCATTTGCCCCTTTAATTTTCACTTATGTTTCAATAAATTTTTTATTAAAATTTAAGTAGATTAAATATTGATAATTATTTTAAATATAAATAAATATATTTGGCTTTAATTTGGCTTGTCATTTTAACAGTCAAACTCGAGTTTGACTAGTACAACTAACTACTGTTTACTTCTGAATTTGTGTTTCGATTATTTTAAAAATATTTCTCAACAATCCAACCGTATGGATGTCAATAAATATATATATTAGTGATATAACCAAAATTTCATATGAAAATAATTTTATTTGGTTTGACATTTTAACAGTCAAACATGATTTTGACTAATACATCTAATCAGTGTTTACTTTTGAATTTGTGTTACATTTATTTTAAAAATATTTTTCAACGATCCAACCATATGGATTTCAATATATATATATATATATATATATATATATATATATATATATATTAGTGATATAACCAAAATTTCATATCAAAATAATTTTATTTGGTTTGACCTTTTAACAGTGAAGCATCAGTTTGACTAGTACAACTAACTAGTGTTGAATCTTGAATTAAGGTTTCGATTATTTTAAAAATATTTTTCAACGATCCAACGGTATGGATGTCAATAGATAAATATATTAGTGATATAACCAAAATTGCATATCAAAATAATTTTATTTGGTTTGACATTTTAACAGTCAAGTATCAGTTCGACTAGTACAACTAACTAGTGTTGAATCCTCAATTAGTGTTACGATTATATTAAAAATATTTTTCAATAATCCAACCGTATGGATGTCAATAGATAAATATATTAGTGATATAACCAAAATTTTATATCAAAATAATTTTATTTGGTTTGCCATTTTAACAGTCAAGCATCAGTTCGACTAGTACAGCTAACTAGTGTTGAATCCTGAATTAGTGTTACGATTATTTTAAAAATATTTTTCAATAATCCAACCGTATGGATGTCAATAGATATATATATATATATATTAGTGATGTACCTAAAATTTCATATCAAAATAATTTTATTTGGTTTGACATTGTAGCAGTCAAGCATCAGTTTGACTAGTACAACTAACTAGTGTTGAATCCTGAATTAGTATTACGATTATTTTAAAAATATTTTTCAATAATCCAACCGTATAGATGTCAATAGATAAATATATTAGTGATATAACCAAAATTTTATATCAAAATAATTTTATTTGGTTTGCCATTTTAACAGTCAAGCATCAGTTCGACTAGTACAACTAACTAGTGTTGAATCCTGAATTAATGTTAAGATTATTTTAAAAATATTTTTCAATAATCCAACCGTATGGATGTCAATAGATATATATATTAGTGATGTACCCAAAATTTCATATCAAAATAATTTTATTTGGTTTGACATTTTAACAGTCAATGTTTGACTAGTACAGCTAACTAGTGTTGAATCTTGAATTAGTGTTTCGATTATTTTAAAAATATTTTTCAACGATCCAACCTTATGGATGTCAATAGATATATATATTAGTGATATAACAATATGTAGTCACTAATAATACTTGTAATTAAAAGAAAAAGAGAAACAATAGGTCATAAATAAATACTTTTAATAAAAAAGGGCCAAAAACAATATAAATGAATTTTATAATCTTTTGAGCATATTTTGTGATTATAATATAATAGGTAATTAAGGTTGGAGGCCATGGAAAAAACATTTTAGAGGAGAACTTAGAAATCATATAATCATTAATTAGAATATAACTTATGATGTCTATATCTCACTTGTGTACTTTCTAAATACCTGTTTGTATTAATTTCACCTATATTAACTTACGACCAAATATGTCACATTGGATGAGTCTGAGTCGGAAATGACTTTTCGATCTATGATAATGGTCATTACGGATCAAAAAGGTAATAAATAACTTTTTCATTTTCTTGAGTATTGGTCCCACCCATTTACATGGCAGCAACGTGAATGTTTAATAAAGTTTGATAACCGACCAAGTTTTTGGTTACTTTTAAATCTACAATTCACCTTTGCTTGGTCCCGGTTTTTCCTACTTGGCATGTATGTGCCACATGTCACGGTTGACTAGGATGTCACGGTGGTCCGTGTCAACTTTGGTTTGTTGGTCTTTTTCATGTTTATAGACAAACAAAGAAATATTTTCATCAATTATATCTGATCACAATGTAAGCGACCAACTTCATAAGAAATATTGTTGAAAATGGTCATAAATAGTCTATTTTGATCATTTTTGTATTACACCATTTTATTTTTTGGAAAAACACTAATATATTATTTGAAATTATATAATATAATATATTTGCACTAAGATGTTTTTTTATAAATTACATAATGTGGTTGAAAAAAAATTGTTGTATTTAGTACCAATTCTTTACTCCTATAAATTGTTTAACTTAATTAATTTAGAAATACATATTTCATAAAAAATAAGTAAATTAGTTTTAAAAGTTCAAATTTGAATGATTCATGTAGAACTTTTAAATATTACTCTCTCGGTCCCTTTGAAATATATACAAATGGTTTGGTATTAAGAAATAGTGTAATTTTGAAGAAAAAAAGTAAGAAAATTGAGTAAAGTGATGGTACTCATCAATATTATATATATATATAGGGGGCTACTCTAATACAATCCTCCTTATAATGAAAACTAAAAACTAAAATAATTTTTTTGTTAAATCACGTCAAAACATGGCACATATGGAGAAAAATACAGTGAAGCCGGATTTCAAAAAAAGTTCACCCATTAACGGGAAAAATTAAATAAAAAACGGAGGGGAAAAACTAGAATTATGTGTAGGAGGGAGCATATATATCGTGTGTACTACATCTAGGGGGCCCTTGGATTAGATTGATGTAAGGGCTGATATTAGTTTCTAGTTTTTATTTTAATTTTAGTTTCTATTTGATTATTTGTATATATATATATATATATATATATAACAAGTGAGTAGTTAATTTCTATATAACAAAATTTTACAATTTCTGAGTCACTTTGAAAATGTATAGAATTGAGACTGAGAGAGTGGGAAATATGCACATATTACAAAATTCAATAATTTATCATTTGTAATTGTGTTTTTGGATTACTAAATAAAATAATAAATTTAATAAATATTTTATTTTGATATTTATCATACAACTATAAAAAACAAACAAAAAAGTAATTTTTTGTTTTTAAACCTTACAAAGAATATGAACTAAAAAAAATAATAGACAAATAGAAAAATTACTTGATTGAAGAATATTAGTAAAGAAATTTCTAAGAAATTTCCTACAAATTTCTAATGTTTTATATACCAGCCCCTATATAAACTTAAGGGTGTTGCACATACTCCATAATCCCTAATTCCTTGACCGCCGCCCCAATCTTACCATATTCCAGAACTTCAAAATTTAGTATATGACCAACCAATTGAGCTGCAAAGATGGTGAGGAGAGCGGATCAGGGGAAGACATCAGGGTCTTTGTGCTAAAGGTACAACTAATTTCTAATAAATAAGATTTTGATTTGCTTTGTATTATAGGTTGACACTTTTAATCCTTAAATTTTTTCATATGTGTAGCTTTATCAGGGATTGTTCATTATACATCAAAGATCTGGGGAGGTATACATACTAATTCCCTTTTTGATTCTTTTATATTGATTTTTATTTATTTTTATTAAAATAGTGTAATGTTTTGCACAGGAGGTGATAGGAAAGGTCACCCTATCACAGTTGCGGCTAAAGGGAGTTCTGCATAATCTTGCCCCAAAACTCGAAAAAGTGCGGCAGCCATCACAGTTGACCCCAGTGTAGCAGCACAATACATCCGTCTGTTTTGCCCCTTCTTCACATAAACCATGTCTCGTATTAGGTCATCTGAGTCTAATGAGGGTTTCATCTGATTGTCCAAGGAGGTCGTAGTCATCCTCTTTGTCACTGTCCTTGTTGTACTAATTTTTTTATCATCTATTATCTTTTAAATTCAAGCAATGTAATCGTAGTAACCGGTTTGGAAATAATAGATAAATTAGTATCATGTTAATTATTATTAATCAAATATTGTTAAATTTGTGAGGATCTATATGCAGATATCTTAAATTGATAATATTAATTATCTCTTGTATACATTACTCAAAACTACAACAAAGAAGAGTTTATTTCATTTACTTTTATATAAATTATATAGCCATAACATCTTTTTATTGATTATTAACTATAAATTAAATTTTAAAATTGAAATAAGTAACAATTACTTTATATAGACAAAAGTTTTAAATAATATCTATCCAACATTCCTATCAAGCAAAGTCTATATAATATGTAATATATCAATTGTATAAAAATTTCAAACTAATTTTACTTTACTTATAAGTATTGTTTTGTATGTGTTTAAAAGCCTAGCACGTGTGGAGATAAATTTAAAATAAATTTAGTTGGCCAACAATCATCCAAAACAAAAATAAACTCCAAAGAACCCAAAATTTAATATATAAAATAAATTTCTAATCCACAATTAAATTCAAATGTAAACAAAAACAATATGTAATCACAAAGAAATGCTTTTAATGAAAAGAAAATGAGAAAAAAAAATGATAAGTAGTGCACCAATAACATCTAATTATGTAAAAAAAGATTATAAAAATAAAATTATTAATATTATATAGGGATAAAAAAATATAAATGAATTTGAGGATCTCTTGATCACATTTTCAATTATAATATAATAGGTAATTAAGGTTGTAGGCCATGCGAAAATCCTTTCACACGAGAGTATAAAAATCATATAATCATTAATTAGCTTATAATTCTTCTATGTCATTGTGAAATAATGATGAAAATGCCTATGTCTATAGCATTCTTGGAAAACTCTACACTTTCTTCGAACCACCCCTTTTCTTGATTGACCAATTTATTTATTTATTTTTTTCCAAATTTATAGCAGATTTCATTAATAACATGAAAAAAATTCAATCGGTACAAACCCCCAATTCATCATGCAACCAGGTTGAAAAATAAATAGACGAACTAAATAATTAGCCTCTTTGTTTCCGGATTGCTTAACTGACTGAATACAAATATTCTGAAAATTAAAAATAAAGATAATGGTTTCTCGAGCGATCCAGCCTGCATCTCCACCGAAAACAGTAGTTTCACAATTGCCCTCACATTAATTCCATGGATCGTACAATGTTCAGAGGACTCAATTGCAAAAACTGAGAGGGCCCTCGTGTTATGAACAAAAATATTTTGTGAGAGGTGAGCACATGCGCTTTTCACTACCGTATCAAAAGCACCCCAACTATCTACCTGCCGGACACCATCTATAAATAATAACTCAATTAAACGAAACGAAAAAGAAGCGAATTTTTGAACAGAATCCAATATTTATTGAAAGGAAGTTAAAAACAAATGATAAAAATGTTATATGGATGCAGAGAGAGGATGAAGATAGAGATGAAGATGGGTAGAAGGGTGAAGAAGGAGGTGTGATGATTAGGGTTAAAGGAAGATGGGGCGGCCGACTCTCATCGAGAGAGGGAGAACTGATTGACCAATTTTTTAATACTCTTTTTGACATATAATTCTAAACACTCTTTAGCCTTTCCGGGTTTTTGCATCTTCAAATGCCTTAATTAATAGAAAGAACTTAGGTGTGTGTAATGTACATAATTATAAGAATAAAAATAACATACAACAAATTTCTTGGTAACTTCTTCAGCCCATTTCGAATTTTGTGCAAGAATGGCAATACACGTGTATGCCCAACTGACCATTTTGAACGAATAGTCGCATTCAATATCTTCACTGTTGTATCATTGTGTATACTTTAAAATTAATTTTAATGTAGTCAGTCATAAACACAAAAGCTTCATAATCTATGAGCTAATCTTATTCATATTTTTCATATACATTTTGAAGTTGAATGAGATTTATACGATAAACATATATAAATAATTACTGTCCCGCTTGGAATTTGATGCGGCATGGTGTTCTTGGGTTCTTTTCCCTAAACTTGCGATCGGAATGTGATCTAGGTCATTTCCATGCCCGGGTCTCTATATTGGTCTTACAAGTGTTTTTTGTAATCTTACGGGTGTTCTGATTGCGTGGAGAAGGTAGACTAGGTGTTCGTAAAATAGCACAAGTTCTTCGACTAAGTCCACGACCACGTCCCATGTCTCTAATTAGCATTTTCCCTGCATACTACAAAGTAATTAGAAAATATTTCCAAGTAATTAGATATCATTCATGCAAGATACTAAATATAACAAAAAAAAAACATAATTTCCAAGTCAGATAAATCGTCAAAATAATGAAAAACTAATAAAACAAGATCAAAAGCATTGATAAAATTCTACATACTCTCATTTCATATCATACGATTAAACTTAGAAATCTTAATTCGTATTCGTAAATACAACTCATAGAGAACTAACAACATTAAACCCATATCAAATAAAGACCCAAATAAACCCCCCTCTAGCTCTTACGCAAACATAGGTATACATAATCGAAACTTGATGTACATGACACAAAATAACAATACAACTTACTAATTGTATAATTTACATATTTTATTCATATTAAATCATAAAAAATGAACAATAACAACTAATGAAGCTCAAAAAACTAAAGTCTTTGAAGAACATATAACAGTGAGATTTAACTCTTACCAAGTTCATAAAAAATTTATAAAATATAGATCATGAAAAACACATTCGGTTATTAGTTTACTATAGAGAGCCACGTTTATTCTCTCCTTCTCCATCATACTTATACATATATATGTATAAACATGAATACACCGTACACATAAAAAAATCATATGAACAACACAATTGAAACAAATTAAGACAGCCACATTCATTCTCTCTATATATCACACTCATACCTATAAATATATATATATATAAATAAAAATGCATATATATGTATAAAGAGGAACAAAAGATATACATATAAAGAACACAAAATATAAATTACAAAAGATATACATATAAAGAACACACAAAATAAATTAAATAAGTTAGCAAATATAGGTAATTAGGATAACGCATTAATGTTATATATAGTCTATATGTGGTCTTATCTCTTTCAAATTAGTTGTTGATTAAATGTAATCCAACTAATAAATTTACAGTTTTAGGACAATATTTTTTCAAATCTAACCTAAATAATTTTTCTAATTTATTTACCCAAAAGTAAATGATTATTTAAAGAATACTTATACAGTAATTATTGAACTTTTGTAAAATGGTTTAGAGTTTCATGCAATAAGGGAAAATATAATGGGTTCGTATTAGTTTTCATTCTAGGAAAATAACGACATCATATTTACTATATACACCCTTTTTATCATCAATGCAACTCATGACAGATACTTAATTATTTAATAATGAATAGGAAAGTAGTGTGTTGGTTCAATTAAATGGCGGGTCATTGTTGTACTTCTAAGCATTGCATGTTTATTTATACGCATTTGTATACTTATTTCTTATTTAATTATTAACATATTTAAATTTTGTATAAATTAGTTGTACTTTCTATATATTTACATGTTTACTTAGATGTACTTATATACTTATTTCCTATTTTACTAACCTACTTTAATATTACACATTAATAAAATATTAATCAGATATTCATATTTATGATTAAACGAACACAAAACTAGTATATTCTCATTATTGGTTTTCTTGAGCTTTCTAGGACTTACTTACGGTTTCTCATGTTAGCTTTAATGTTGATATATCATAGAAATCCTTTAGAAAATTACTCCATTCACCACTTGATTAATAAAAAAGAGAGTCTTCTTAACTGTTAGTGGATTTCCCTTCAAAGTCTTAGTTATTACGGTAAGATAACATGTATGGTTCTTTGTATCCATATTCCATAATCTTTCAAAAATCTTGAGATTCTTACAATACCGAAATCGATTTTCTTGTTTGTCTCCATGCCGACGCACATTAGCAACTTAAATTTTTTATTAGCTCTAATCTCATTAATAATAATGGCTCTCGTTCATAAAATTATCTGATCATGTAAATGTATTTGTTACATTGACACACACTAGAAAGACCCTACCTTTGTTTGAATACTCAATTGATTACAATTATTTCCCGTAATACCAGAAAATTTTGATGGCAACATATTTTTGTGAAAGTCATCTCTAAATCACAAAATCTATAATACCACTTTCTAAGAATATAAATGTATAATAAATTGGTTGAGATTAAGGGAAAGAGTTTTTTTTAAGTAATTCCATACAACTTACTCACACAAAATATATACATAAAACTTGCAACTGCAATGAAATAATTTGATCATTTTCTATGAATACAAAACTTAGAAGATTGTCATATTTATGCGGCTAGGTCTACATGGAATTTACAAGAATATTCGCACCTAAGTTAATATGTAATTGAATAAGTACATGATTTAATCACATATAGAAATGCAAAATTATGAACTCGAAGACTATTCTATTTTCATAAAAAAGCAAATTAAAGTGTATCTTAGCTTGTTTTAAAACAACATACATTTATAATCTTCATATGTACTACCTTTAGTTAGCAAGGAGAGATTCTTTAAAAAAATTGGATGAAATTTTCCGCATTGAATTTTTTGGCTCTCCTAAATTCAATCGATTTTGGTCAAATTTATTATTTGGAAATGGCATGAAATTTCCTATAACTTTTAAAACTTTTGGGGAAAAAGTTGGTGAAAATTCCCCTCTATTTTGAAATTTATATTTCTACACAAATCCGTTTGTATGTATCTAATTTGGCCACATTCAATTGTATTTAGTATATTCAAAATTTTTAATAATTTATTTAAACTATTTAAATATTAGTGAATATTTTAAAAAGTATGTATACACACAATAATAACATTCATCCCAACTACAAGTTTATATGGTATAAAAATATATGTGATGAAAGAACTTTTATTTAAATTTTATGATACTTCCGTGAAATTTAAATATATATTTATAAAAAGAAGTTTAAAAAATTATGAAAGAATTATCGCGTTCCAAGTCGACTGACTACATTCACTATAATTTTTGACAAAATATTAGTGAGCTAATAATTAATGACTTGAGACTCAACTAGTAAAACTTTAACCGAAAAGTTTGGTAATTAAATATTTTTATTTATATATTAGACCATCCAACCACATGGATGTTAAAATGGTTACAAGAAAATGTTATATGCAAATTTTAACAATTTTTAATCATTAGACCTCGATTATTTTAAGAAATAAGGTATCATTAACTTAACTAAATATTTCACCACGCAATCTTTTTCGTGGAATTTATGCTCAAATTGACCAACTTCATGATTTTAAATTTTTTATTAAAATAACAAGTTGTTAATATAATTTATTATATTTTTAATATTATAATATTTGTAAGAAAAAAGTTAATTAATTACAATTTTAATTTTCTAGAAATTATAAGAAAGCATAAGAAAAATATTAATGGACACTCCTAAATTCGAACGGTTATAGTTGAATTTAGTGCCACTTCTGTAGTCCCCTTGCATTAGATCTAACACACCAAATTTAACCCCTAAAACACTCATCCAATGGTTGAATTTACATTTAATAAAACCAAATTATAAGTAAAAAAACAAAAAAATGATAAAATAAAATTTTTAACCCGAAGCCCTCCTTTCACTCACGTAACCCACCCCTTCTCTTTTTCTCTCTCCCCCTCTATTTCTATTTGTGTCCCTCCCACCATCTTACTCTCCCTCCTCAAGGTAATAATTCGGTAGAGAGCTAGGTAGATAATTTTTCAAAAATTTCCATTTTCTTGATTTTAATTCGAATTAGACTTTTTACTTTAGGTTGTTTATTGATGTGTTTTGAAGTTACGAATCGATAGATCATTGAACATGAGCGTGTAGATAATTTTTTCATGATTTATGATTGACTGTGTTGCTCGATTTACATGCTTGGTATGTGGTGGGGAAATTGTTTATATTAAGGTTTTTTTAGTTTGGTGAATTTTTTGTTAATGTTGTTTTTTTCTTTACAGACGTTCAATTGATTTTGACCGGAATCGGTTAAATGCTAGTTATTTGTAAGTTTGGATATGAATATGAGATCGTTGGGTCAATTTTGAGTGTATTAAATTGAAAAATTGGACTAAAAACTGAGCTTTTTTGGAGAAATTAAAGCTGCTGGAATATGACTGGACCTGGGTAAACTCACTGGAATCTGGAAATTTTCCAATTTCCAGCGAGAGATTTGTCTCTTAAAACTGGTGTTTGTTAATTCAACCGAAGGTGGTGGAATTTAGATTCGCATCTTTGACCATATATGGTCAATTTAATTTTAGGCAGACATTTTAAATTTATTCAAAATATTTAATAGTTTGGGGGGGATTTTCAATTTTTTGGTGAAAAGTCAAATTCGACTACCTTGGTCAAATTTTTTGGCATTTATTTTTTAAAAAATGAAGATGGTAAGAAGAATCTAGAACGTCCATTTCAATTCTAGCACTCGTACTTCTTAAAAACATCTGTAGAAGTTTAAATTCACATATGTTAGCTCTATTATGTTAGATGTATGTCTTAATAACCCCACTAAAATTTTAATAGTGCAACTTTATGTTAAGTAAATATTTTTTTTCCAGGACTATATGCTCACCTCTGCCTTTGCTAGAGACGAGGTCTCTGGTGGTGCATACTAAGGCGAGTTGTGGTGAAATTGGCAAATAAATCAAGGTCAGAACTTTTCATAATTGAAATCCATATAACAACATGCACTCTCGCTTTGTTGTAAGATGTATCTACTTATTTGTAACTATGAGCTCTCTTAGCAGGCAAAGATTTATGTTGCAAATTTATTAACCAATCTAAGTTAGAATAACATTGTTATAAGCCCTCACTTCTCTAAGCAAAGAGTATTGATCTCAGATCTTTATTTTAAGCAAGTTAGAGAAGTCACCTTTTTGTATACGAACACGAAAATAAACCTCAAATTCAGTCTAGGTTTTGGGTTTACTTTTGGGTACATGACATGAAACGAAAATACACAAATAGTTAAATAATTAAATAAATATTTCAAAATTTTATAAATACATATTGGGTATAGAAGTTTTAATAAAATAAAATAAAAAATAGTTCCAAATTTCAGTTCAACAAAATTTGACTACACTTGACTCATTATAACTTAATGACTTGAGACTCAACTAGTAAAACTTTAACCGAAAAGTTTGGTAATTAAATATTTTTATTTATATATTAGACCATCCAACCACATGGATGTTAAAATGGTTACAAGAAAATGTTATATGCAAATTTTAACAATTTTTAATCATTAGACCTCGATTATTTTAACAAATAAGGTATCATTAACTTAACTAAATATTTCACCACACAATCTTTTTCATGGAATTTATGCTCAAATTGACCACCTTCATGATTTTAAATTTTTTATTAAAATTACAATTTGTTAATATAATTTATTATATTTTTAATATTATAATATTTGTAAGAAAAAAGTTAATTAATTACAATTTTAATTTCCTAGAAATTATAAGAAAGCATAAGAAAAATATTAATCGACACTCCTAAATTCGACCGGTTACAGTTGAATTTAGTGCCACTTCAATAGTCCCCTTGCATTAGATCTAACACACCAAATTTAACCCCTAAAATACTTATCCAACAGTTGAATTTACATTTAATAAAACCAAATTATAAGTAAAAAAAATGATTAAATAAAATTTTTAACCTGAACCCACCCCTTCTCTTTTTCTCTCTCCCCCTCTATTTCTATTTGTGTCCCTCCCACCATCTTACTCTCCCTCCTGAAGGTAATAATTCGGTAGAGAGCTAGGTAGATAATTTTTCAAAAATTTCCATTTTCTTGATTTTAATTCGAATTAGACTTTTTACTTTAGGTTGTTTATTGATGTGTTTTAAAGTTACGAATCGATAGATCATTGAACATGAGCGTGTAGATAATTTTTTCATGATTTATGATTGACTGTGTTGCTCCATTTACATGCTTGGTATGTGGTGGGGAAATTGTTTATATTAAGTTTTTTTAGTTTGGTGAATTTTTTGTTAATGTTGTTTTTTTCTTTACAGACGTTCAATTGATTTTGGCCGGAATCGGTTAAATGCTAGTTATTTGTAAGTTTGGATATGAATATTAGATTGTTGGGTCAATTTTGAGTGTATTAAGTTGGAAAATTGGACTGAAAACTGAGCTTTTTTGGAGAAATTAAAGCTGCTGGAATATGACTGGACCTGGATAAACTCACTGGAATCTGGAAATTTTCCAATTTCCAGCAAGAGATTTGTCTCTTAAAACTGGTGTTTGTTAATTCAACCGAAGGTGGCGGAATTTAGATTCGCATCTTTGACCATATATGGTCAATTTAATTTTAGGCAGACATTTTAAATTTATTCAAAATATTTAATAGTTTGGGGGGATTTTCAATTTTTTGGTGAAAAGTCAAATTCGACTACCTTGGTCAAATTTTTTATTTTTGTTAAAGTATTGTTCCTTGATTAGGTTATAACTGTTCGAGTCAACGCTTTAAGAGGACATAAGAGAAACTGCAATAGATTAGTTATTCATTCTCCTAATTTTTGTAACTTAAATTTTAGGGAATGAGTGTACTAGTACAACGGATTAAGCATCATCTCTCCCAAGACTTTGAAGAAGGAAGACTGTGCATCTTCACTAGTGTAACAGATTTTTTCTTATGTACACACATTTGCAACATGATGCTCTATGATATGATACATTATTTCTGTACTTGTTTGGGGTCAACTTCAACTTTATTCTCACATCCGTGTGCCTCCAGACTCAACTGCAGTTCAGAAGTACACGGTTTAAGTTCCAACTGTATCATTACTGCAAATGTTTGCTTTCCAGCATGGGTGATGAACCCTGGACCTGCTGTGCATTATGGGTGTAAATTATTAATATTATCAAAACAATTCCATTAGTGTTGCAACTATTCTGAATTTTCAGATGTTGCCAGTAGCCGTGAACCATTTGACCTCTGTGAACAACATTATGGAAATTCCTTTAAACTCCCAAGCCTATTTAACCAGCAGCATAATTCAGAGCACAAGTTTAATAATGTCGGAGGAGCGAGGATCACTATTGCAGGTGTCTTGAGGATGAATGAGAATAAGCTCCTGATTAGCATATCCAGACGACTGGGGCACATGGCTCCACGGGCCCACATGATGAATTGAAGAGGAGAAGTTCCAAAGGTTCATCAGATGTGAATTCAGGAGCAGTTCTCTAGGCTCATCAGATGAGTAATCCAAAAGCATGAGAATCTCTTAGGTTATTAGATTTTTAAACCAAAAATGAGAACTTTATAAGGTACATTACAAAAGGACAAGTGCAAGAGGATAATTGGAATTTAAATCGAAAAGGAGAAGGTCTAGCTGTCTGTCTCTCACATGATAACTACAAAGAGAGAAGTTTTGCAATGAATAGACACAAAGAACAGAAGCAAAACCTGTAATTAAATATCAAACATGTATAAGTATCCCACAAAAAAGCAAGCCGAGCAATGTATCACAAAAAATGGCACCAAAGTATCTTTATCTTCCAACAAGGTCGGCGATTGGCAAAGCGCTTGGTTGGAAATCTAAGAATTTTCGGTTGCATTGCATATGCACATATTCCTGACAAGAAAAGAAAAAAGCTAGATGAGATTAGATGAGATTGTCAAGAAATGTATCTTTACCGCATATGACAAAAGAAGCAAGGTCTATCGACTCTATAAACCACTAAAAAAATTTAATCTTTTCACGTGGTTGTATGCATGATGAAGTAGACTTTCGGTGATGGAGCGTAAAAGAAAGAATTGTAGCACGTCTATTGTGTAATGATTGATGATGATGAAGATAACTCTTTGTGTAATGATTGATGATGATGATGATGAAGATAAATCAACAAAGATAATAGTGGAAATGATGATCCAATCCTCGGCCAAAGTTCTTAACAAATTCCTATATGTTGACACAATTGACATCAGAACGTAGAAGCAATAGTGTAGGTGGGCACCAAAAATATAGGGAGTCTCCATGACATCTATAATGCAATAAGTCAGCTGGTACAAACAACCTTTATATGGTTATTCCTTTGTTTTGTTTAATGATCTACTAAAATTTTAGTAGTGCTTGAGTCACTTTCAAAAGATAAAGAATTCTCCCTAATTTAGGAATCTAAAAAAGTAGATGAATAATATGTTCTTACCTGTGTGCCCTTGAACTTGTTGCTGATCTTCTTCTTGTTGGGACCCAGGTTGGGTCTTGGCTTTGTGACTGTCCTTGCGCGTTGCCCTTGATATTGTTCTTGCTGTAGCCGAAACAATAGAGTACAACTACTCAAATTTCAGAAACTAAACATGTTAACATGTTGATGCTTTAAAATAATTAAGATACTAATTTTTAAAAGAAAAACAAAAAATCAAAGCAATTATAATATATTCTAAATGCATTTCTCATTGTAAATTAATTGTGCTGATCCCCGAGACCTTAAATCTTGAAACACTACAAAGTGTCAAATTTTATTTACAATTACAAAATTGAAATCCTTAATATCATAAAATGAATCCATATATAGTTTAAGTTGGTCACATAGACATATATTAAATATATATTTCATTCAACACCCATAAAAACATTAATTAATTTCCTACAAAGAGAATAATCACATGAGAGTTAAAAGAATTATCTCAAGTTTATCATTACCTAAGCTTAGAGTTTATAAGGGATAACACAAGATTGTGGGGGGTACTTGTACAAATAATACACATATGTGTGTAGAAAAATTTTAGTGGGGTTATTAAGACATACATCTAACATAATAGAGCTAACATATGTGAATTTAAACTTCTACGGATGTTTTTAATAAGTACGAGTGCTAGAATTGAAATGGACGTTCTAGATTCTTCTTACCATCTTCATTTTTTAAAAAATAAATGCCAAAATAGTAATATTATAATTTGAATAAATATATTTCATAATATATAGATTTTTAAAAGTAAGTCATATGTTTGGGAGAATATTATATTCGATTTTGAAATGATACAAGTATAATCAAAATTATTTAATTTTTTATCGGAATAGAAGATGGACAATCATAGATAAAAAACAATAATTAATGTATTATACTTACAAAAACCATCTCATAATCTTCTTCTATATTTATGTGGCTTCTCAAACAAACATTTTAAAAGTATTTTGAGGTTCTGGCGTTAAAAGAAATAAAGCTAGTATGATTAGGCTCATAAATATATTCTATTGAATATTGTATAATTTTTAAAAATAAAATACAATATAAAATATTATGGTTATAATAGTTTGATATTTTGAGTACAAACATGTAGGTAAAACATGATAATGATTTGTTAATCATGTAAATTATATAGTTATTTAAATGCTATAGGGAGAAACCATCTATACTATACTATTATAATTGATTGGTTTGGTCGGTGCTTAACACCTTCCTAAAATATTTGCTACCACCTTCCAAAAAAAATTAAACACATATAATTTATTAAAATATTTAATTTATGTATCCAACATAACTACAAACTCTATCATTTGTAGTAGTTATATCTATATTATACTACTTAAACTCTAACTTCTTTACAAACTCTACTATACCACTTACATAAAAAAATAATTATATCATTAATTTCATATTTACATTAAATATTTTATAATTTATTTTCTTTTTATGAAAATAAGTAATTTACAAAAGTATGACAAGAAATATTAAAATTATCGGGCACCGCACGGGTTATAGGATAATTTATCGTACAAAATATATATTATTAATTAATAACATATTGTTCAATTTCAATTAATTTAATAAATTATTTAATAATCTATTATTCTATTTTATATATTTTATTAAGTGTTTTACTTTTAATAAAAAAAAGGTTAATAAGAATTTGGGCGATTAATAGAGTTTGTAGTTAAATTTGATATATAAATTAATTATTTTAATAAATTATATGTGTCTATATTATTTTGAAAAGTGCTAACAAAATTTTAGAATAGTGTTAACCAAGATCAAATCAATCAATTATACCATATTTTCCTTGAAAAATGTCAAAATTAATTCGGACAGCGCACAGATTATTAAATAATTTATTTATTTTTTATAAAAATAAGATTATACTAATAATAGAAAAAAAATATTAAAATTAATCCGTGCATCGCACGGGTTACACGCTTGTATAACATTAAAGAAGAATTCAATTATCAAATTATTAGTAACTTTATTTTCTGTGAGATACGAAATAAGGTCATATATATGTTTACTATAATATTTTTGTCCGAATTAGAAAAAAAAGGATTGAAATTTAAGTATCTAATTATAATCAATACATAAAAAAATAAGCGTGCTGAGTCCATTATTACGGTTTAAATAATTATCTTTAGTTTGGTTTCGTTTGAGGGATGCCCTCAGTGTCGAGGAACACGTAATAAAATAAATATTAACTTTCTTTACTAATATTAACTTGCACTTGAATAATTAAAGAAAAAAACCTTTTGCTTTAATTTTTGTTGATTTGTAACAAAGGGACGTTAAGTTTTTTTAGCTATGCGTGTAGGCTTTATGACCCGTAAGTCCACTAGTACAATTAGACACAATTAAAACATAAATAAGACTGAACCTTTTGAACCGCGCACATCAAATAACAAAGTTTAGAAACAGTTATATATTAATACTATTTACACATGAAGATGAAAAGGAAAGCCGATCAAATTGCTCAAGAAGTATGATCAAAGAAAAAAAAATCGAAGGAAGGAATTGAAAGATGGAGAAGGGATCAGACCAAAAAGAAACAAAAAAAATAATGAATCGATGAGTTAATTTCTAGTGTTCATATACGCATTTTGAATTCAATGCCTTTTCAATTTATGGGCATTATGATTAATTGATTTCAATTGTTTAGGTATAATGTAAGACTTTATTGTTAAGGTGCTTTTGTACATGTGTTGATGTACTCATACCTATCATCTCACCTATCATCTCAGTTCTTAATCCCATAATCTTACTCAGCCTCTTTAATACTTAGTTATATATATATATATATAATGCATATGTATAACATTCCCCCGTTTATCGATCCCCATCAATGTATATTGTTACTCGAATTATGACAAATTAGCAAGCCATCTGGTTGTTTTTTAACATGTCATAGAGCCATATCAGCACTCGGTTAGTCCATTTAAATATGTTGACAATGATCATGTAAATGCAAGTTAGTCGACTGCAAACTTTTTGAATTCAATTACCCAACTAGAAAGAAGTGAGTTCAATTATGTTTTAGCCTATTAACCAGAAATAAAGTAGTTTAGATTAAAGGTGGGAGTATATAATATATATAGATAAATAGATCGGGTTTTTAATAAATATGTTTGTATTGGATTTTAATAAGCTCACTTCACGAATGTGAGTTCAATTATGTTTTAGCCTATTATGCAATGATTCTAATATGATTTTAGTGCGAATAATAATATTATTTTAATTGGATATTAATATATCTAAATTGGATAAAAATATATACTATATAAAGCACTAAAAAAATATTATATTTCCATATTAGAATTTAAGCTATCACTTTGAATTGGATTTTAAAAAAAATATGTTTTATTAGATTTTAGTAACTCATTTTTATCAAATCCATTGATTCTGAGTAGTTAATCCCATTGTAATGACCAACGATTTATCTTAAGTTCGGCTTTATAGTAGTATAGAATATCGAACAACGCATGCGATGCACGAGCTTATTTTAATATTATAGTTGTAATGTTCTGAATCTAATATGAATATATTGTGCATAATAATAATTGAAAATTAATAAATCTAAATTGGATATAGATATATATTATTTAAAGAATTATCAAATTATTATGATTACAGATTCTAAACTTATAATATATCACTTTGTATTAGTTTTAAGATGATTGTTTGTAATAGATGTTAATAAGCTATCATGTTCATACCATGTAAGATCATCTTTGTATTAGATTTTAATAAGGTCATTTTTCTGTCGAGGCCATAATTCTCATGAACGATTTATCTTGAGTTTGGTTTTAATATAGTAGTATAGATAACATGTGCGATGCACATACTTATTTTAATATGGATGTTATAATATTATATATGACTTTATTATGATTTTATTGTGCATAAAAATAATATTTTAGTTCGATAATAATAATCCTAATTTGGATATAGATATAACCTATCTAAGGAATAACGAATTATTATGATTTCGGATTGTAAATTTATACCGTGTCACTTTGTATTGGTTTTACAGGATTGTTTGCATTAGGTGTAAGCCCATCATACCCAAGTCTGTTGATACCAAGTAAGCTCATGTTTGTAGTAGAATTTAGTAAGCACGTTTTACTAAATCCGTTGGCCCCAAGTTTTCCCGTTGAGCATATAATACCGACCTACGATTTATGTTTAATTCGTTTTAAAATATTAGTATGAAAATAACAATATGAAGTTATCTTTAACGACATATGCTCCTTGCCTAGAAAACTTGTTCTCTCAATTAAAAATAGAAGACATTATCCATCCATATGAAGAGACACATGAATTGCTAGTGGATGGTACCATGGAGATTAAAAATGTTGAGGTATGATCTTTGTAACAGCTGCATAGAATTTTATACATAACCTCTGTTGGAAAATATGGGTATAAGTCCCATATTGGTAAGTCATATTTTTGAGCATTATGACTAAAAGATGTGTGAGATATGATGATATTCTCTTAATAATGAAAATTATTATTTTCCATTAGAATTTAGCTCAAATATTATGGCATAAATTAATTTGATTTTGTTTCAGATTAATTGATATGGTGTATGTCTTGATATATTTAATCTGATTCTGTTTCAGATTATTTATGGAATAGAGTAGCTTGCAAGTATTACACTGATTCCATAATTAATGATATTTAATTATGGAAAAGAGTAGCGCACAAGTCTATCTACACCTATATAAACACCTCTAAGGCGTTAGGGTTAGACACACCAAAAACATATTCGCCTCTAAACACAAATCTCTCTCTCTCGGTGATAGTTTCGTGCCCGTTCAAGCTCGCTGAAGGTGCTCGTTATCCGTAACGCCGCCGCTACTTCATTTTATCCTGGGAGGCTATCGACTCGCACATACGGTGAGAGGCGAAATAGCTTTAAGGAGACAGTTTCAACTGGACTCGAGGATCTCTCTTCTGTTTATATCCTTTCTTCCTCCGTTTGATTTCGTTTACTCACGCACACACTTGTTTGATTATTTGTATTAATCGCAGATTGCTTTCACAATCTTAAAGCTATTTATTTTATATACATCTGTGACTGATACATCTGTGACTGATACATCTGTATCTGCTTGTTTTGTTGAGTAACAGATCGATGGAGAACCAAACTGTGAACGATTCGATGAACATGACGGCTGATCCCAACGCACAGATCACTGGATCTGATGGGGTTCACCAGCAACCGATTAACCCTAACGCACGGATCGTACGATCTGATGGGGGTCAAACGCCTGTTGAACATGTGCCTTCGGGACATGTGCCTGTGGGACACACTGTCATTGGACAGTGTAGTGTTCCTCTTGGACAGATATCGGCAGGATTCACTCCTCCGATCATACCTGCGGTGCCTACTGGTGTGCACACACCTGTAGTACAGACGCACGTACCATCTGTTCCACCCGTGGTGCCTGCTGCACCTGTTATGCCAACTGTGCCTGCTGCACATGCTGAAAAACCTGAGAAGTTCAACGGAACGAACTTCAAACATTGGCAACAAAAGATGCACTTTTATCTGACCACGTTGCATATGGATCACTTCCTTAAGGAAGAACCACCGTTGCTCACTGCTGAGAGTAACATGCAGACTGTGTATGCTGCTGATGCTTGGAAGCACTCCGACTATATCTGTCGGAACTATGTGTTAAATTGTTTGTCTGACTCATTGTATAACGTATACAGCGCGAAGCCAACAGCTAAGGTCTTATGGGAGTCACTTGACCATAAGTATAAAACCGAGGACGCTGGGGCAAAGAAGTGGATTGTTGGCCGCTTTTTTGATTATAAGATGGCAGACTCTAAGACTGTGGTCAGTCAGGTGCAGGAACTGCAGGTGATCATTCATGACATTCATGCTGAGGGAATGGTCATAAGTGAGTCTTTCCAAGTTACTGCTGTTATTGAAAAGCTTCCACCTGGATGGAAAGATTTCAAGAACTACCTTAAGCACAAGCGAAAGGAGATGTCTATGGAGGATCTTATTGTTAGACTTCATATTGAAGAAGACAACAGAGGGTCCGAGAAGAAAGTTAACGTTGCCACTGAGAAGGCAAACATGGTGGAGCATGCTCAAAGCTCCAAGCCCAAGAAGGCTAATTCTGGTAAAGGGGCAAAGCTGGCACCCAAGGGAGGGATTTCGAAGTCGAAATTTCAAGGGAAGTGCTACAACTGTGATAAAGTTGGTCATAGGTCTTCTGACTGCAAGAAGCCCAAGAATCCCAACAAGAAGAAAGAAGCAAACATGGTAGAGAATATCTCGAAGGAGATGGGTGACATAGACCTCTGTGCTACGGTCTCTGAAGTGAACCTGGTCGGTTCTAATCCACGTGAATGGTGGATTGATACTGGTGCTACTAGGCATGTTTGCTCAGACAAGGCGGTTTTCTCTAGCCTCAAAGCTTTCGATGCTGGTGAGAAGCTCTACATGGGGAATTCCGCAACTTCTACCATTGAGGGTGAAGGCACGGTGATCCTGAAGATGACCTCTGGGAAGAATCTGACTTTGAAGAAAGTACTTTATGTGCCTGATATTCGCAAGAACCTTGTGTCTGGTTCTCTGTTGAATAAGCATGGCTTTCGCATTGTAATAGAGTCAGATAAAGTTATTTTGTCTAAGAGTGGTATGTTTGTAGGCAAGGGTTATTTAACTGATGGGCTTTTTAAGCTCAATGTAATGTCCGTTAAGGACGATAATGAAATGAAGAATTCTTCTGCTTACTTGCTTGAGTCTCCTAATTTATGGCATGCTAGATTAGGACATGTAAATTATGACACTTTACGACGTTTAAGTGCAAAAGAATACATACCTAAACTTACTATCGATCCAAAACATAAGTGTGAGACTTGTGTTGAGGCAAAATTAACGAGATCATCATTTAAACGTGTGGAAAGGAACACCAAAGTGCTAGACCTAATACATAGCGACATATGTGATTTAAAATTCGCTCCAACAAGAGGAGGAAACAAGTATTTTATTACATTCATTGATGATTGTACAAAATACTGCTATGTATATTTGTTGAAAAGCAAAGACGAACCTATAGATAAATTTAAAATCTATAAGGAAGAAGTTGAGACACAACAAACTGAGAAAATCAAAACGATACGAAGTGATCGTGGAGGTGAATATGTTAAACCGTTTAGGGAATTCTGTTCATAACATGGTATAATCCATGAGGTCACTGCACCATACTCCCCTCAGTCAAATGGTGTGGCTGAAAGGAAGAATCGCACTCTGAAAGAGATGATGAATGCGATGTTGTTAAGCTCTGGGCTCCCACAATCGATGTGGGGAGAAGCCATCTTAAGCGTAAATAATATTTTAAATATTACGATGCGCAAGAATAAGGATGTAAGTCCTTATGAAATATGGAAGAAAAAGAAACCAAGTTACCAACACCTGAAAGTGTGGGGGTGCCTTGCAAAGGTACTGATCCCTACACCGAAGAAGGTGAAGATAGGTCCTAAGACTGTGGATTGTGTCTTCATCGGATATCCTCCACACAGCACTGCATATCGGTTTCTTGTTCATGAATCCAAGATTCCTAATATTCAAAAGAATACCATTATGGAATCAAGGAATGCCTCATTTTTTGAGACGATGTTTCCCTGTAATCCAGGAAACCAACAACCTACGACGTCTAAACGATCTCATGAGTCTGTAGATGACGATAATGAGAGTGACGAAAGTGAAGACGAAAATGTGGGGGTAGTGAGAAGGAGCAAAAGGCAACGAACGGAGAAATCCTATGGGTCTGATTTTATGACCTATTTGCTCGAAGAAGGTGACCCAAAAACTTATAAGGAGGCGGTTACCTCACCTGATGGGCCTATGTGGAAAGAGGCCATCAAGAATGAAGTTGATTCAATTATGCAAAATCATACTTGGGAATTAGTGGACTTGCCAACTGGTTGCAAACCATTAGGTAACAAGTGGGTTTTCAAGAAGAAGTTGAAAACTGATGGCACTATTGATAAGTATAAGGCCAGACTTGTAATTAAAGGATACAAGCAACAAAAAGGCCTTGATTACTTTGATACATATTCTCCTGTAACGAGAATAACGTCCATAAGGATGATGTTTGCTATTGCTGCAATGCGTAATCTAACTGTACATCAAATGGATGTGAAAACAGCTTTCCTAAATGGAGACATAGATGAAGAAATCTATATGGAACAACCTGAAGGGTTTGTTGTCCCAGGACAAGAAAGGAAAGTGTGTAGATTGGTGAAATCATTGTATGGTTTGAAACAAGCGCCTATGAAATGGCATGAAAAATTTGATGAGGTCGTGCTGGCCAATGGTTTCAAAATCAATGAATGTGATAGCTGTGCCTATTACAAGGAGAATGATAATGGCTATGTCATGATGACACTATATGTAGATGATCTACTTATTGCTGGAAGCAATGATAAAGTTATCAAATCTACAAAGGACATGTTGAAATCAAGGTTCGACATGAAAGATATGGGACTAGCAAATGTAATTCTGGGAATTCAAATTTCTAGAACATCAGAGGGTCTCGCATTAAGTCAACCACATTATGTTGACAAGATCCTTGAGAAGTTTCTTAAGGATGACTTTGAGAAAGCTAGGACACCTGTGGATATGACTTTGTACCTATCCAAGAACAAAGGTGTAGTTGTTGCCCAATTGGAATACTCGAGGATAATTGGTAGTCTGATGTACCTCATGAGTTGTACAAGACCAGACATTGCATACTCAATTAGCAAGTTGAGTAGGTTTACGAGTAATCCGGGAGCTGATCACTAGAAAGCAATTATAAGGGTACTAAGGTACTTGAGGGGAACTCGAGACTATGGACTGCACTATGGCAGATACCCAGCAGTATTAGAAGGATATACTGATGCAAATTGGATATCTAGCAAGAAAGCACTTAAGTCTACGAGTGGCTATGTGTTTACATTAGCTGGAGCGGCAATATCATGGAAATCCTCAAAACAAACGGTGATAACTCATTCCACGATGGAAGCTGAGTTTGTGGCACTAGATAAATGCGCCGAAGAGGCTAAATATCTACGTCAGTTTCTGGAGGATATTCCAAGATGGCCAAAGCCTGTAACTGCAATAGGGATTCACTGTGATAGTCAATCCGCTATTGGCAGAGCACAGAGCACGATGTATAATGGAAAGTCTCGTCATATACGACGACGACACAGTTCCATTAGACAATTGATCTTAACCGGAATTATCACTATTGACTATATACCGTCAAAGGATAATATCGCGGATCCACTAACCAAAGGGTTATTAAGAGAAGTGGTTGAGAAATTATCGAGAGGGATGGGCCTTAAGCCTATTGCTTAACGGCATCATGGTGGACACCCAACCATTGCTGACTGGAGATCCCAAGAACTTGGTTCAATGGGACAACTAAATCATGATGACCAAATCACTGTGGGGGTAACCCCTGGCCTGTTCCTATGATGAGGAAATAGTGAGACCCGTAAGGTACGAGGTTAAGCTTTGAGCCTTTAATGATCTTTGATGAATACATGGAGCTCAGGAGTGAACGCATGGAATTCAGTTGAGTAAACGCGGGTTACTCTATAAGATAAAGATCACCTATGTGGGAGAGAAGTGGGGTCGCTTCAAAGGAGAATTGCGAGGCACAATTCTTTAGAAACTTCTGCAGAACCAGGACGATGTTTCATGGCCAAAATGGACATACTCATGAGAGCTGAACGAGTCAGAAACAATATAGTGATAAGTATATCATCGTTTACATAAACGGTCGAACAGTTCAAGGACAAGCACGTCTACTGTCTACCAGTAAAGTAGGTATGCTTACTCGAGCGAAGGTTCAAGGAGCATTCTCTACCTATCGTATGCTATATCTGATCGAAGAAACTATCACCAAGTCAAACTCCGTGTCTGTCTGTCTGTCTGTCTGTCTGGTGTGTGCTACTAAGATCACCAATCTCACCCATGTGGGGGATTGTTGGAAAATATGGGTATAAGTCCCATATTGGTAAGTCTTATTTTTTAGCATTATGACTAAAAGATGTGTGAGATATGATGATATTCTCTTAATAATGAAAATTATTATTTTCCATTAGAATTTGGCTCAAATATTATGGCATAAATTAATTTGATTTTGTTTCAGATTAATTGATATGGTGTATGTCTTGATATATTTAATCTGATTCTGTTTCAGATTATTTATGGAATAGAGTAGCTTGCAAATATTACACCGATTCCATAAGTAATGATATTTAATTATGGAAAAGAGTAGCGCACAAGTCTATCTACACCTATATAAACACCTCTAAGGCATTAGGGTTAGACACACCAAAAACATATTCGCCTCTAAACACAAATCTCTCTCTCTCGGTGATAGTTTCGTGCCCGTTCAAGCTCGCTGAAGGTGCTCGTTATCCGTAACGCCGCCGCTACCTCGTTTTATCCTGGGAGGCTATCGACTCGCACATACGGTGAGAGGCGAAATAGCTTTAAGGAGACAGTTTCAACTGGACTCGAGGATCTCTCTTCTGTTTATATCCTTTCTTCCTCCGTTTGATTTCGTTTACTCACGCACACACTTGTTTGATTATTTGTATTAATCGCAGATTGCTTTCATACCTCTGTCCATGTATCATGGTTCGATACTTTGAGGTGTAAAGATAAAAGAAACCAAGTACCTTTTTAAGTCCCTGCTAATTCACTTTTCCACATTATGTCCTTGTCGGAAATGTTTTTTGTTACACTTAAAATTCTTTATAAATTCCTTAATGTGTTATCTACATTTTTCTGACATGTACTTGTATATGTAAACAAGAATGCTTGAACTATCTAACACATCGTGGCCCTGGCTATCAGCCAAAAGTAATTAGGAGTCTATAAGGAGGCTTATGTAATCCTCAAAGAAGTAATTAGGTAATGGGAAATGATTTTTCTTGGTGAATTGTGAATTGTGTATGTGATTATATGTATGCAGTAAACACACATAACACAGCAAAAGGAACCAAAGTAAAAAAAATATATTGGTACATGTTTCACGCGAATATTTTAATAGATTAATTAGTCACTAATTAATATATTGAAATAGGCATAAAAAACCTACTGTTCCATTTATTTCTCTGACACTAATTTTTTTCGTTCATGTACTAGCCATTTGTGACGTGATCAGTTTTCAGTGATCTGCTCAATCCTCTAACTTTAGATCTAGCATGTCATTAAGCTACAAGTGCTTATACTTTGTCCTTTGTCTAATGTTTTCTGCTCTTCACTTCCAGATATTTCCATCTGATATGTACATTAGTGAAATTGTTGATGCTGCAAAGTCGTTCAGGTATATCTTGAAAATTTTCATCAGAGCTGGTCTGGTACATTGAGGTCTCACCAGAATTACCATGTGATCATACAGTTTTAAAGAATCACATGAAGTCTCATCTGAGCATTCTTTATAATGTTTATTGGAATTATCTGATTAATTATCAATATAAGCTATATATGACCTGCTTATTTTAGTTTCTAGTTTTTATTTTAATTTTAGTTTCTATTTGATTATTTGTCTGTATATATATATATATATAACTAGTGTAGTGGAAAAGATAGTGGATATAAGGGAGTAGTTAATTTCTATATAATAAAATTTTACAATTTTGAGTAACTTTGAAACGGTATAGAATTGAGACGGAGAGAGTGGGAAATATGCACTGATTACAAAATTCAAAAAATTTTCATTTGTAATTGTGTTTTTGGATAACTAAATAAAATAATAAATTTAATAAATATTTTATTTTGATATTTATCATACAACTATAAAAAAACAAACAAAAAAGTTATTTCTTTATTTTTAAACCTTACAAAGAATATGAACAAAAAAATAATAGACAAATAGAAAAATTACTTGATTGAAGAATATTAGGTAAAGAAATTTCTAAGAAATTTCGTAGAAAATTCTAATGTTTTATATACCAGGGCCTATATAAATTAAGGGTGTTGCACATACTCCATAATCCCTAATTCCTTGACCGCCCCAATGTTACCATATTCCACAACTTCAAAATTGAGTATATGACCAACCAATTGAGCTGCAAAGATGGTGAGGAGAGCGCATCTGGGGAAGACATGAGGGTCTTTGTGCTAAAAGTACAACTAATTTCTAATAAATAAGATTTTGATTTAACTTTTTATTATAGGTTGCCACTTTTAATCCTTAAATTTTTTCATATGTGTAGCTTTATCAGGGATTGTTCATTATACATCAAAGATCTAGGTAGGTATACATACTAATTCTCTTTTTGATTCTTTTATATTGACTTTTATTTATTTTTATTAAAATAGTGTAATGTTTTGCACAGGGGGTGATAGGAAAGGTCACTCTATCTGATTATTCCATATTCTCCTGTAACGAGAATAACGTCCATAAGGATGATGTTTGCTATTGCTGCAATGCGTAATCTAACTGTACATCAAATGGATGTGAAAACAGCTTTCCTAAATGGAGACATAGATGAAGAAATCTATATGGAACAACCTGAAGGGTTTGTTGTCCCAGGACAAGAAAGGAAAGTGTGTAGATTGGTGAAATCATTGTATGGTTTGAAACAAGCGCCTATGAAATGGCATGAAAAATTTGATGAGGTCGTGCTGGCCAATGGTTTCAAAATCAATGAATGTGATAGCTGTGCCTATTACAAGGAGAATGATAATGGCTATGTCATGATGACACTATATGTAGATGATCTACTTATTGCTGGAAGCAATGATAAAGTTATCAAATCTACAAAGGACATGTTGAAATCAAGGTTCGACATGAAAGATATGGGATTAGCAAATGTAATTCTGGGAATTCAAATTTCTAGAACATCAGAGGGTCTCGCATTAAGTCAACCACATTATGTTGACAAGATCCTTGAGAAGTTTCTTAAGGATGACTTTGAGAAAGCTAGGACACCTGTGGATATGACTTTGCACCTATCCAAGAACAAAGGTGTAGTTGTTGCCCAATTGGAATACTCGAGGATAATTGGTAGTCTGATGTACCTCATGAGTTGTACAAGACCAGACATTGCATACTCAATTAGCAAGTTGAGTAGGTTTACGAGTAATCCGGGAGCTGATCACTGGAAAGCAATTATAAGGGTACTAAGGTACTTGAGGGGAACTCGAGACTATGGACTGCACTATGGCAGATACCCAGCAGTATTAGAAGGATATACTGACGCAAATTGGATATCTAGCAAGAAAGCACTTAAGTCTACGAGTGGCTATGTGTTTACATTAGCTGGAGCGGCAATATCATGGAAATCCTCAAAACAAACGGTGATAACTCATTCCACGATGGAAGCTGAGTTTGTGGCACTAGATAAATGCGCCGAAGAGGCTAAATATCTACGTCAGTTTCTGGAGGATATTCCAAGATGGCCAAAGCCTGTAACTGCAATAGGGATTCACTGTGATAGTCAATCCGCTATTGGCAGAGCACAGAGCACGATGTATAATGGAAAGTCTCGTCATATACGACGACGACACAGTTCCATTAGACAATTGATCTTAACCGGAATTATCACTATTAACTATATACCGTCAAAGGATAATATCGCGGATCCACTAACCAAAGGGTTATCAAGAGAAGTGGTTGAGAAATTATCGAGAGGGATGGGCCTTAAGCCTATTGCTTAACGGCATCATGGTGGACACCCAACCATTGCTGACTGGAGATCCCAAGAACTTGGTTCAATGGGACAACTAAATCATGATGACCAAATCACTGTGGGGGTAACCCCTGGCCTGTTCCTATGATGAGGAAATAGTGAGACCCGTAAGGTACGAGGTTAAGCTTTGAGCCTTTAATGATCTTTGATGAATACATGGAGCTCAGGAGTGAACGCATGGAATTCAGTTGAGTAAACGCGGGTTACTCTATAAGATAAAGATCACCTATGTGGGAGAGAAGTGGGGCCGCTTCAAAGGAGAATTGCGAGGCACAATTCTTTAGAAACTTCTGCAGAACCAGGACGATGTTTCATGGCCAAAATGGACATACTCATGAGAGCTGAACGAGTCAGAAATGATATAGTGATAAGTATATCATCGTTTACATAAACGGTCGAACAGTTCAAGGACAAGCACGTCTACTGTCTACCAGTAAAGTAGGTATGCTTACTCGAGCGAAGGTTCAAGGAGCATTCTCTACCTATCGTATGCTATATCTGATCGAAGAAACTATCACCAAGTCAAACTCCGTGTCTGTCTGTCTGTCTGTCTGTCTGGTGTGTGCTACTAAGATCACCAATCTCACCCATGTGGGGGATTGTTGGAAAATATGGGTATAAGTCCCATATTGGTAAGTCATATTTTTTAGCATTATGACTAAAAGATGTGTGAGATATGATGATATTCTCTTAATAATGAAAATTATTATTTTCCATTAGAATTTGGCTCAAATATTATGGCATAAATTAATTTGATTTTGTTTCAGATTAATTGATATGGTGTATGTCTTGATATATTTAATCTGATTCTGTTTCAGATTATTTATGGAATAGAGTAGCTTGCAAATATTACACCGATTCCATAATTAATGATATTTAATTATGGAAAAGAGTAGCGCACAAGTCTATCTACACCTATATAAACACCTCTAAGGCATTAGGGTTAGACACACCAAAAACATATTCACCTCTAAACACAAATCTCTCTCTCTCGGTGATAGTTTCGTGCCCGTTCAAGCTCGCTGAAGGTGCTCGTTATCCGTAACGCCGCCACTACCTCGTTTTATCCTGGGAGGCTATCGACTCGCACATACGGTGAGAGGCGAAATAGCTTTAAGGAGACAGTTTCAACTGGACTCGAGGATCTCTCTTCTGTTTATATCCTTTCTTCCTCTGTTTGATTTCGTTTACTCACGCACACACTTGTTTGATTATTTGTATTAATCGCAGATTGCTTTCACACCTCTGTCCATGTATCATGGTTCGATACTTTGAGGTGTAAAGATAAAAGAAACCAAGTACCTTTTTAAGTCCCTGCTAATTCACTTTTCCACATTATGTCCTTGTCAGAAATGTTTTTTGTTACACTTAAAATTCTTTATAAATTCCTTAATGTGTTATCTACATTTTTCTGACATGTACTTGTATATGTAAACAAGAATGCTTGAACTATCTAACACATCGTGGCCCTGGCTATCAGCCAAAAGTAATTAGGAGTCTATAAGGAGGCTTATGTAATCCTCAAAGAAGTAATTAGGTAATGGGAAATGATTTTTCTTGGTGAATTGTGAATTGTGTATGTGATTATATGTATGCAGTAAACACACATGACACAGCAAAAGGAACCAAAGTAAAAAAAATATATTGGTACATGTTTCACGCGAATATTTTAATAGATTAATTAGTCACTAATTAATATATTGAAATAGGCATAAAAAACCTACTGTTCCATTTATTTCTCTGACACTAATTTTTTTCGTTCATGTACTAGCCATTTGTGACGTGATCAGTTTTCAGTGATCTGCTCAATCCTCTAACTTTAGATCTAGCATGTCATTAAGCTACAAGTGCTTATACTTTGTCCTTTGTCTAATGTTTTCTGCTCTTCACTTCCAGATATTTCCATCTGATATGTACATTAGTGAAATTGTTGATGCTGCAAAGTCGTTCAGGTATATCTTGAAAATTTTCATCAGAGCTGGTCTGGTACATTGAGGTCTCACCAGAATTACCATGTGATCATACAGTTTTAAAGAATCACATGAAGTCTCATCTGAGCATTCTTTATAATGTTTATTGGAATTATCTGATTAATTATCAATATAAGCTATATATGACCTGCTTATTTTAGTTTCTAGTTTTTATTTTAATTTTAGTTTCTATTTGATTATTTGTCTGTATATATATATATATATATAACTAGTGTAGTGGAAAAGATAGTGGATATAAGGGAGTAGTTAATTTCTATATAATAAAATTTTACAATTTTGAGTAACTTTGAAACGGTATAGAATTGAGACGGAGAGAGTGGGAAATATGCACTGATTACAAAATTCAAAAATTTTTCATTTGTAATTGTGTTTTTGGATAACTAAATAAAATAATAAATTTAATAAATATTTTATTTTGATATTTATCATACAACTATAAAAAAACAAACAAAAAAGTTATTTCTTTATTTTTAAACCTTACAAAGAATATGAACAAAAAAATAATAGACAAATAGAAAAATTACTTGATTGAAGAATATTAGGTAAAGAAATTTCTAAGAAATTTCGTAGAAAATTCTAATGTTTTATATACCAGGGCCTATATAAATTAAGGGTGTTGCACATACTCCATAATCCCTAATTCCTTGACCGCCCCAATGTTACCATATTCCACAACTTCAAAATTGAGTATATGACCAACCAATTGAGCTGCAAAGATGGTGAGGAGAGCGCATCTGGGGAAGACATGAGGGTCTTTGTGCTAAAAGTACAACTAATTTCTAATAAATAAGATTTTGATTTAACTTTTTATTATAGGTTGCCACTTTTAATCCTTAAATTTTTTCATATGTGTAGCTTTATCAGGGATTGTTCATTATACATCAAAGATCTAGGTAGGTATACATACTAATTCTCTTTTTGATTCTTTTATATTGACTTTTATTTATTTTTATTAAAATAGTGTAATGTTTTGCACAGGGGGTGATAGGAAAGGTCACTCTATCTGATTATTCCATGTCCTCAGATTTCTTGCATTGGTGGCCTTAGCAGTTGCGACTAAAGGGAGTTCTGCATAATCTTGCCCCAAAACTAGAAAAAGTCCCCCACTGTAGCAAAACTCGTATTAGGTCATCTGATTCGAATGAGGGTGTCATCTGATTGTCCAAGGAGGTCCGTAGTCATCTTCTTTGTCACTGTCCTTGTTGTACTAATTTTTTTAATTATCTATTATCTTTTAAATTCAAGAAATGTAATCGTAGTAACCCGTTTCCAAATAATAGATAAATTAGTATCATGTTCATTATTATTAATCAAATATTATTAAATTTGTGAGGATCTATATGCAGATATCTTAAATTGATAATATTAGTTATCTCTTGTATACATTACTCAAAACAACAACAAAGAAGAGTTTATTTCATTCACTTTTATATAAATTAGATAGCCATAACATCTTTTTATTGATTATTAACTATAAATTAAATTCTGAAAATTGAAATAAGTAACAATTACTTTACGTAGACAAAAGTTTTAAATAATATCTATCCAACATTCCTATCAAGCAAAGTCTATATAATATGTAATATATCAAATGTATAATAATTTCAAACTAATTTTACTTTACTTATAAGTATTGTTTTGTATGTCGTTTAAAAGCCTAGCACGTGTGGAGATAAATTTAAAATAAATTTAGTTGGCCAACAATTATCCAAAACAAAAATAAACTCCAACGAACCCAAAATTTAATCTATAAAATAAATTGCTAATCCACAATTAAATTCAAATGTAAACAAAAACAATATGTAATCACAAAGAAATGCTTTTAATGAAAAGAAAAGGAGAAAAAATGATAAGTAGTGCACCAATCACATCTAATTATGTAAAAAAAGATTAGAAAAATAAAATTATTATCATTATATAGGGATAAAAAAATATAAATGAATTTGAGAATCTCTTGATCACATTTTCAATTATAATATAATAGGTAATTAAGGTTGTAGGCCATGTGAAAATCCTTTCACAGGAGAGTATAAAAATCATATAATCATTAATTAGCTTATAATTCTTCTATGTCATTGTGAAATACTGATGAAAATGCCTATGTCTATAACATCCTTGGAAAACTCTACATTTTCTTCGAACAACGCTTTTTCTTGATTGACCAATTTTTATTTATTTTTTTGCCAAATTTATAGCAAATTTCATTAATAACATGAAAAAAACTCAATCGGTACAAAACCCCTAATTGATCATGCAACCAGGCTGAAAAATAAATAGACGAACTAAATAATTAGCCTGTTTGTTTGCGGATTGCTTAACTAACTGAATAAAAATATTCTGAAAATTAAAAATGAAGATAATGGTTTCTCGAGCGATCCAGCCTGCATCTCCAAAAACAGTAGTTTCACAATTGACCCTCACATTAATTCCATGGATAGTACAATGTTCAGAGGACTCAATTGCAAAAACTGAGAGGGCCTTCGTGTTATGAACAAAAATATTTTGTGAGAGGTGAGCACATGTGATTTTCACTACCGTATCAAAAGCACCCCAACTATCTACCTGCCGGACACCAGCTATAAACCTACCGAAAGTGTTGTTGATGCAAGATATCCAGATCTCCCAATATACCGTGAAATCCATTTTCAACACATCGCATAACGCGAGACACATCGCACAAAGTGAGACAATCAGACACATAAATAATAACTCAATTAAACGAAACAAAAAAGAACCGAATTTTTGAACAAAATCCGATATTTATTGAAAGAAAGTTAAAAATAAATGATAAAAATTTTGTATGGATGAAGAGAGAGGATGGAGATAGAGATGAAGATGGGTAGAAAGGGTGAAGAAGGAGGTGTGATGATTAGGGTTAAAGAAAGACGGGGCGGCCGACTCTAATCGAGAGAGAGGGAGAATTGATTGACCAATTTTTTAATACTCTTTTTGACATATAATTCAAAACACTCTTTAGCCTTTTCGGGTTTTTGCATCTTCAAATACCTTAATTAATAAAAAGAACTTAGGTGTGTGTAATGTACATAATTATAAAAATAAAAATAACATACAACAAACTTCTTGGTAACTTCTACAACCCATTTCGAATTTTGTGCAAGAATGGCAATATACGTGTATGCCCCAACTGCCCATTTTGAACGAATAGTCGCATTCAATATCTTTACTGTTGTATCATTGTGTATACTATAAAATTAATTTTAATGTAGTCAGTCGTAAACACAAAAGCTTCATAATCTATGAGCTAATCTTATTCATATTTTTCACATACATTTTGAAGTTGAATGAGATTTATACAATAAACATATATAAATAATTACTGTCCCACTTGGAATCTGATGCGGCATGGTGTTCGTGGTTTCTTTTCCCTAAACTTGTGATCGGAATTTGATCTAGGTCATTTCCATGCCCGGGTCTTTATATTGGTCTTACAAGTGTTTTTGGTAATCTTACGAGTGTTCTGATTACGTGGAGAAGGTAGACTAGGTATTCATAAAATCACACAAGTTCTTCCACTAAGTCCACGACCACGTCCCATGTCTCTCATTAGCATTTTTCCTTGCATATTACAAAGTAATTAGAAAATATTTCCAAGTAATTAGATATCATTCATGCAAGATACTAAATATAACAAAAAAAAGACATAATTTCCAAGTCAGATAAATCGTCAAAATAATGAAAAATTAATAAAACAAGATCAAAAGCTTTGATAAAATTCTACATGCTCTCATTTCATATCATACGATTAAACTTAGAAATCTTAATTAGTATTTATAAAGACAACTCATAGCGAACTAACAACATTAAACCCATATCAAATAAAGAAGCAAATAAACTCCCCCCCTCTAGCTCTTACGCAAACATAGGTATACATAATCGAAACTTGATGTACATGACACAAAATAACAATACAACTTACTAATTGTATAATTTACATATTTTATTCATATTAAATCATTTTTCTACATCATTATTTCAAAATGAAAGCATTTGTCATCACAAAAGATAACATAGAAAATGAACAATAACAATTAATGAAGCTGAAAAAACTCAAACCTTTGAAGAACATATAAATGTGAGATTTAACTCTTACTAAGTTCATCAAAAATTTAAAAAATATAGATGAAGAACACATTCGGTTATTAGTTTACTATAAAGAGCCACATTTATTCTCTCTTTCTCCATCATACTTATACATATATTTGTATAAACATGAATACACCATACACATAAAAACAATCATATGAACAACACAATTGAAACAAATTAACAAATATTTAATGTTAAACATGTTGATTTAAGACAACCACATTCATTCTCTCTATATATCACACTCATACCTATAAATATAAATATATATATATATATATATATAAATGCATATATATGTATAAAGAGGAACAAAAGATATACATATAAAGAACACAAAAAATAAATGAAATAAGTTGGCAAATATAGGTAATTAGGATAACACACTAATGTTTTATATAGTCTATATGTGGTCTTATCTCTTTCAAATTAGTTGTTGATTAAATGTAATCCAACTAATAAATTTACAGTTTTAAGACTATATTTTTTCAAATCTAACCTAAATAATTTTTCTAATTTATTTACCCAAAAGTGAATGATTATTAAAGAATACTTATATAGTAATTATTGAATTTTTGTAAAATGGTTTAGAGTTTCATGTAATAAGGGAAAATATAATGGGTTCTTATTAGTTTTCATTCTAGGAAAATAACGACATCATATTTACTATATACACCCTTTTTATCATGTATGCAACTCATGACAGATACTTAATTATTTAATAATGAATAGGAAAGTAGTGTGTTGGTTCAATTAAATGGCGGGTCGTATTTCTAAGCATTGCATGTTTATTTATATGCATTTGTATACTTATTTTTTATTTAATTATTAACATATTTAAATTTTGTATAAATTAGTTGTACTTTCTATATATTTAAATGTTTACTTAGATGTACTTATATACTTATTTCCTATTTTACTAACCTACTTTAATATTACACATTAATAAAATATTAATGGGATATACATATTTATAATTAAATGAATACAAAACTAGTATATTCTCATTATTGGTTTTCTTGAGCTTTCTAGGACTTACTTAGAGTTTCTCATGTTAGCTTTAATATTGATATATCATAGAAATCCTTTAGAAAATTACTCCATTCACCACTTGATTAACAAAAAAGAGAGTCTTCTTAACTGTTAGTGGATTTCCCTTCAAAATATTAGTTATTATGGTAAGATAACATGTATGGTTCTTGGTATCCATATTCCACAATCTTTCAAAAATCTTGAGATTCTTACAATACCGAAATCAATTTTCTTGTGTGTCTCCATGCCGACGCACATTAACAACTTAAATTTTTTATTAGCTCTAATCTCATTAATAACAATGGCTAAAGGATTTTTCTTAGTGAATTAGTGAATTGTAAATTGTGTATGTGATTATATGTATGCAGTAAACACACATGACACAACAAAAGGAACCAAAGAAAAAAAAAATATATTTGTACATGTTTCACGCGAATAGTTTAATAGAATAATTAGTCACTAATTACTATATTGAAACAGGCATAAAAGACCTACTGTTCCATTTATTTCTCTGACACTAATTTTTTTCGTTCATGTACTAGCCATTTGTGAGGTGATCAGTTTTCAGTGATCCGCTCAATCCTCTAACTTTAGATCAAGCATGTCATTAAGCTACAAGTGCTTATACTTTGTCCTTTGTCTAATGTTTTCTGCTCTTCATTTCCAGATATTTCCATCCGATGTGTACATTAGTGGAATTGTTGATGCTGCAAAGTGGTTCAGGTATATCTTGCAAATTTTCATCAGAGCTGGTCTGTACATTAATGATAACAATCAGATATGCATTAACATTCATTATAGGTTAGAAATTTACCATGTGATCATACAGTTTTAAAGAATCACATGAAGTCTCATCTAAGCATTCTTTATAATGTTTATTGGAATTATCTGATTAATTATCTGTATAAGCTATATATGCCCTGCTTATTATGAACTTCTTCAGTTACTTCATACTTTTGAGCTAACCATTGGCCAGGAGTGCCATGAAACTATCAAGGCAAATTTATTAATAATCAATAAGCAGTTATGCAGTAAGATCTTAGATAAGGTTCCTCTTAAATCTTAATAGTGCAACTTTATGGGAAGTAAATATTTTTTTTCCAGGACTATATGCTCACCTCTGCCTTTGCTAGAGACGAGGTCTCTGGTGGAGCATACTAAGGCGAGTTGTGGTGAAATTGGCAAATAAATCAAGGTCAGAACTTTTCATAATTGAAATCCATATAACAACATGCACTCTCGCTTTCTTGTAAGATGTATCTACTTATTTGTAACTATGAGCTCTCTTAGCAGGCAAAGATTTATGTTGCAAATTTATTAACCAATCTAAGTTAGAATAACATTGTTATAAGCCCTCACTTCTCTAAGCAAAGAGTATTGATCTCAGATCTTTATTTTAAGTAAGTTAGAGAAGTCACCTTTTTGTATACGAACACGAAAATAAACCTCAAATTCAGTCTAGGTTTTGGGTTTACTTTTGCGTACATGACATGAAACGAAAATACACGAATAGTTAAATAATTAAATAAATATTTCAAAATTTTATAAATACATATTGGGTATAGAAGTTTTAAAAAAACAAAATAAAAAATAGTTCCAAATTTGAGTTCAACAAAATTTGACTACACTTGACTCATTATAACTTAATGACTTGAGACTCAACTAGTAAAACTTTAACCGGAAAGTTTGGTAATTAAATATTTTTATTTATATATTAGACCATCCAACCACATGGATGTTAAAATGGTTACAAGAAAATGTTATATGCAAATTTTAACAATTTTTAATCATTAGACCTCGATTATTTTAACAAATAAGGTATCATTAACTTAACTAAATATTTCACCATACAATCTTTTTCATGGAATTTATGCTCAAATTGACCAACTTCATGATTTTAAATTTTTTATTAAAATTACAATTTGTTAATATAATTTATTATATTTTTAATATTATAATATTTGTAAGAAAAAAGTTAATTAATTACAATTTTAATTTCCTAGAAATTATAACAAAGCATAAGAAAAATATTAAAAGACACTCCTAAATTCGACCGGTTACAGTTGAATTTAGTGCCACTTCAATAGTCCCCTTGCATTAGATCTAACACACCAAATTTAACCCCTAAAACACTCATCCAACGGTTGAATTTACATTTAATAAAACCAAATTATAAGTAAAAAAAAATGATTAAATAAAATTTTTAACCCGAAGCCCTCCTTTCACTCAGGTAACCCACCCCTTCTCTTTTTCTCTCTCCCCCTCTATTTCTATTTGTGTCCCTCCCACCATCTTACTCTCCCTCCTGAAGGTAATAATTCGGTAGAGAGCTAGGTAGATAATTTTTCAAAAATTTCCATTTTCTTGATTTTAATTCGAATTAGACTTTTTACTTTAGGTTGTTTATTGATGTGTTTTGAAGTTACGAATCGATAGATCATTGAACATGAGCCTGTAGATAATTTTTTCATGATTTATGATTGACTGTGTTGCTCCATTTACATGCTTGGTATATGGTGGGGAAATTGTTTATATTAAGGTTTTTTTAGTTTGGTGAATTTTTTGTTAATGTTGTTTTTTTCTTTACAGACGTTCAATTGATTTTGGCCGGAATCGGTTAAATGCTAGTTATTTGTAAGTTTGGATATGAATATGAGATTGTTGGGTCAATTTTGAGTGTATTAAGTTGGAAAATTGGACTGAAAACTGAGCTTTTTTGGAGAAATTAAAGCTGCTGAAATATGACTGGACTTGGGTAAACTCACCGGAATCTGGAAATTTTCCAATTTCCAGCGAGAGATTTGTCTCTTAAAACTGGTGTTTGTTAATTCAACCGAAGGTGGTGGAATTTAGATTCACATCTTTGACCATATACGGTCAATTTAATTTTAGGAAGACATTTTAAATTTATTCAAAATATTTAATAGTTTGGGCGGGATTTTCAATTTTTTGGTGAAAAGTCAAATTCGACTACCTTGGTCAAATTTGGCCAGTTGAATTTAAGCGGTTTTTTTTAAATGGTCAAAATTAGCTGGTCCAATTTACTTTAAAAATGACCGACTTACTAAATATTACTCCCGTATTATGACCGATCCATAAACTAAAAGATACCACCGTGTCCTGACATATTTAGGTAAATGCGAGGACTTTTGGCCGGTCGTATTTACCAATTTTTCTTATATTGATAGCTCATCTAAATATGAGGGGTTTGTTAAAATGACGTAATATATAAGTTGATCCACATGTTAAATGACTTAATCAAGGGAAAGATGGGATCTAATAAATTCGACATCATAAACTTTGAAATTCTTGAAAAATTGCCCTCACCGATTTTCCAATTTTCAAATAGTTCTTGGCTAAATGATATTATACTTCATTTTGATGTCTCTGAACTTTGTTTCTTTCATTTTGTATTTAGTGGCCCAACAAACCATATGGTTTCTCTAACCCTCTCAGTTATCTACCTTTCTTTCACCTTTTTCAGTTGATGGAAGTGCTTTGGGCGTGGATCCTATGACGTTTTGCCTTTCCAATTAATATTCAAATAAATTCTCTTGTGTAATAAAGAAATATTTAATCTCATTACATCCTTTATTTCACAAATTCCATATATTGGCATATTAGTTCTTGTATGTTCTTGCAATGACTTGGTTTGCCAAATGTTCATGGTTGTGGTGGTTAATATGTTAAGAGACACCAACACCAAAGGTAAGTCTCATCTGGAGAAAATTAAGGGTTGAGGTATTGTTTCGACCACTTCAAATTGTTTTCATCTTATATCATTTTCATTTATGAAGGAATAATATGTGCAAAGTTTATATGTTTTTTTAATATTTTTTGTTTTAATAAAAGTATTGTTGCTTGATTGTCAGGTTTATTAATTATATCATTCACGAGGATTTAATTAAACATGGGTTTTTAAAATATTTTTTATTTTTGTTAAAGTATTGTTCCTTGATTAGGTTATAACTGTTCCAGTCATACCTGGAACAGTTATTTCTCTACTTGATTATTTTTTTTATTTTTTGTTTTAATAAAAGTATTGTTCCTTGATTATTTCTCTACTTGTTTGGGGTCAACTTCAACTTTATACTCACATCCGTGTGCCTCCAGACTCTCAACTGCAGTTCAGAAGTACGCAGTTTAAGTTCCAACTGTATCATTACTGCAAATGTTTGCTTTCCAGCATGGGTGATGGACCCTGGACCTGCTGTGCATTATGGGTGTTAAATTATTAATATTATCAAAACAATTCCATTAGTGTTGCAACTATTCTGAATTTTCAGATGTTGCCAGTAGCCGTGAACCATTTGACCTCTGTGAACAACATTATGGAAATTCCTTTAACCTCCCAAGCCAATTTAACCAGCAGCATAATTCAGAGCTCAAGTTTAATAATGTCGGAGGAGCGAGGATCACTATTGCAGGTGTCTTGAGGATGAATGAGAATAAGCTCCTGATTAGCATATCCAGACGACTGGGGCACATGGCTCCACGGGCCCACATGATGAATTGAAGAGGAGAAGTTCCAAAGGTTCATCAGATGCGAATTCAGGAGCAGTTCTCTAGGCTCATCAGATGAGTAATCCAAAAGCATGAGAATCTCTTAGGTTATTAGATTTTTAAACCAAAAATGAGAACTTTATAAGGTACATTACAAAAGGACAAGTGCAAGAGAATAATTGGAATTTAAATCGAAAAGGAGAAGGTCTAGCTGTCTGTCTCTCACATGATAAATACAAAGAGAGAAGTTTTGCAATGAATAGACACAAAGAACAGAAGCAAAACCTGTAATTAAATATCAAACATGTATAAGTATCCCACAAAAAAGCAAGCGGAGCAATGTATCACAAAAAATGGCACCAAAGTATCTTTATCTTCCAACAAGGTCGGCGATTGGCAAAGCGCTTAGTTGGAAATCTAAGAATTTTCGGTTGCATTGCATATGCACATATTCCTGACAAGAAAAGAAAAAAGCTAGATGAGACTAGATGAGATTGTCAAGAAGTGTATATTTACCCCGGTTTTATCCTTTACAGGATTTTCCGCGTCACCAAATCCGTGTTTTTTACTGGCTATTTTCATTACGTTATAATCCTAGTTCTTTCATTAAAAACTTATAAATATATTTTTAGCATTAACACACATAAATTTGGTAAAAATAATTGGCGCTGTCTGTGGAAAATTGCTAAGGATTTCTACACACCTACATCATGTCCACCAGTGAACCACCACGAAACTCGAAAAACACAGAAGACAACGCTTCCAACAACGAGGAGATGGCTGCAACGTTGAAAAAGCTACAATCAGAGATGGACAAATGCAGTCGATTTTGATGGAAAGAGCCACACACCAAACTGGCTAGTGGAAAGGTACTTAGTTGGTTTCCATGTCAACTAAGGTTTGTACTAAACAACATGTGCAAGAATTAGGTACAAAGGTAAATAATCGTGAGAGTAAATTAGAAGCGCAGTTTAACAAGAATGTAGAACATGACTTGGATGATGGAAAAACTGGAAGAAGCGAACTTCAAAAAAAAAACTAATCCAAAACTATGTTCAAATGTAATAAAAAACAATATGTAGTCACTAATAATACTTGTAATTAAAACAAAAAGAGAAACAATAGGTTATAAGTAAATGCTTTTAATAAAAAAGGGCCAAAAAGAATATAAATGAATTATATAATCTTTTGAGCATATTTTGTGATTATAATATAATAGGTAATTAAGGTTGGAGGCCATGGAAAAATCATTTTAGAGGAGAACTTAGAAATCATATAATCATTAATTAGAATATAACTTATGATGTTATTAATTTTGTATTAAGTTTTCTTCTATATCATTGAGAAACGATGTCCAAAATTTCTATATCTCACTTGTGTAATTTCTAAATACGTGTTTGTATTAATGTCACAAACATTAACTTATTTTATATCAAAATAATTTTATTTGGTTTGCCATTTTAACAGTCAAGCATCAGTTCGACTAGTACAGCTAACTAGTGTTGAATCCTGAATTAGTGTTACGATTATTTTAAAAATATTTTTCAATAATCCAACCGTATGGATGTCAATAGATATATATATTAGTGATGTACCCAAAATTTCATATCAAAATAATTTTATTTGGTTTGACATTTTAACAGTCAAGCATCAGTTTGACTAGTACAACTAACTAGTGTTGAATCCTGAATTAGTGTTACGATTATTTTAAAAATATTTTTCAATAATCCAACCGTATGGATGTCAATAGATAAATATATTAGTGGTATAACAAAAATTTTATATTAAAATAATTTTATTTGGTTTGCCATTTTAACAGTCAAGCATTAGTTCGACTAGTACAGCTAACTAGTGTTGAATTCTGAATTAGTGTTACGATTATTTTAAAAATATTTTTCAATAATCCAACCGTATGGATGTCAATAGATATATATATATATATTAGTGATGTACCCAAAATTTCATATCAAAATAATTTTATTTGGTTTGACATTTTAACAGTCAAGCATTAGTTTGACTAGTACAGCTAACTAGTGTTGAATCTTGAATTAGTGTTTCAATTATTTTAAAAATATTTTTCAACAATCCAACCGTATGGATGTCAATAGATATATATATTAATGATATAACCAAAATTTCATATCAAAATAATTTTATTTGGTTTGACAATTTAACAGTCAAGCATGAGTTTGACTAATACAACTAACTAGTGTTGAATCTTGAATTAGTGTTTCGATTATTTTAAAAATATTTTTCAACGATCCAACCATATGGATGTCAATAGATATATATATTAGTGATATAACCAAAATTTTATATAAAAATAATTTTATTTGGTTTGCCATTTTAACAGTCAAACGTCAGTTTGACTAGGACAACTAACTAGTGTTTAATCCTAAATTGGTGGTTCGATTATTTTACTAATATTTTTCAACGATCCAACCGTATGGATGTAAATAGATATATATTAGTGATATAACCAAAATTTCATATCAAAATAAATTTATTTGGTTTGTCATTTTAATAGTCAAGTATTAGTTCGATTAGTACAATTAACTAGTGTTTAGTTCTGAATTTGTGTTTCGATTATTTTAAAAATATTTATCATATATCCAACCGTATGGATGACAATATTTATCAAAATATTTATTTTTTTCTGAAATTCTTGAAATGTCACCCAAACAAATGAATGTTGGCATTAATACGGTTGGATCATGAAATAATATTTTTTAAAAATTGAAATTATCAAAAATCATGTGCTAATTTACGACGGAATCTGTCACAAAATTATTTAACTTACGACGAAATGTTCACATCGTCGCAACTTCAAATGATTTTTATTTTCCCACCAAAATTTTTGGGAAAAATTTAAATTTTCCTCTTTGATAACTTACGACGAAGTTTAATTTCCGTCGTAAATTTGACGATCCGATTTTTTCCGTCGCAAATATTCCGTCGTAAATTTAGATAAAATATTTTTTTATTCAATTTCAATTTAAAATTTTAATAAAAATAATTAACTTACGACGAAATATTTAAATCGTCGCAATTTCAAATAATTTTTATTTTTGTTTAATCGTGTCGTGCATAATTTTATTAATAAAATACTAAACTTACGACGGTTTTGGACTTCGTCGTAAATAATTACGACGCTTTACTTTTTTCCGTCGTAAATTGGGCGCGTATTTTTTTTCCGTCGTAAGTTGGCCGTCGTAATTGGGCTATTTTGTTGTAGTGTTTACGAAGGTTTTTTTGAACTGAAATCGTCGTAATTGAGCCATTTACGATGGAAAAAAATCGTCATTTTTGGTCGAGTATTAAGTTCGTTTTTTCGTCACAAGATAAAATTGCGTCGCAAGTTAGGAAGTAGGGGCCCATATACTCAATAAAATAATAAATCAACTTACGACGGAATTTATCATCGTAAAATACCAAAATACGACGAACAATAACGTCGTAAGTTACGTACTTACGACGGAAGAATGCGTCGTAAGTTAGAAATTTCTGACAGAAAAAAATGTCGTATTTTAGAAGATGGGGCCTACATGCTGGGAAAATGAAAATTCAAAAAAAAATATTTTTAAATATGAAAATGGATACATTACGACGGAATATATGAAGAAAAACCGTCGTAAGTTCCTTTTACCAGAATAATTATGACGGAATATTTGAAGAACAACCGTCGTAAGTTTGTTTTTCCAGAATAACCAAAAACTAATTTTTCAGTATCCAGCCATTTTCGACTTCCAATTTAAATTCTAAACCTGCCAAAATCTTATGCAATCACAAACTCAAAACAAACTCTAAACCTTGCAATTAAGTCACAATACATAATTTACATTAGTTATACCGTAAATTTGTTCTTATTCACAATCAAAAATATAAAGCAAACTAAAATTCAGTTTACAAACACCCACAAACCAAATTCAGTTTACAAGCAAAACTTGGTTATCTTACAAATCAGGTTTCCTGATTAACACATTAGATATAACTAATTAAAATAAACCTACTGTAGTTAATGGAGGGAGTAACGATCAGCATCTCCAACTTCGTCTTCCTCGTTGTTGCTTCGGAAGTCATTGACATTCCATGACGCCTTGTCAATTCTACTATTAACAGGATATCAATAACTCATAGAGGTAATCATCGATTGCAAGAAGAGCAGGAGGAATGTACCCGTTTAAATATTAATTTGCGATACTTTCCTGATCGAGAGCAAACTGAACAGTCACAGTGGATGGGCTTAGCTTTTTTTGAGGTAGCACAACATAATTTCAATATTGTATATGGCACTAACGGTATTGCAAGTATTGTAAAAATAATAATTGGGAACAATTCACTAATTTCTTCCGAGGTAGCCATAGTAAACCGTTGTCTGTATATGCTTACTGCCTTGTTATACCTGAAATGAATGTAAACGGATAATCAGCAGGATCGATAATAATGTTCAAGTATACCACTTCTTGAAATTATAAATTAAAGTCCAGGTTTAAGAAATTATAGTAGTACCTTGTACCGTGAAAGGCTCTTGGTATTTAATGTCTAAACCGAGAGAAAGATGAGGTTTATTAAATTTGTGTGGATAGGTTTATTTGAAGAAACTATCTTAAGTAGACCTTCCGAGATTCGAAACAAGTTTGTAAACCTAGTTATACTTTATTACAAAATAGAACAGAAATATAAAAGGCTTAATGACCTTTTAGCCATTTAAGTATAGGCCGTTGTACCCAGAAACCCTTAAACTTTAAAAGCGTTCCTTTTTGCCACTCGGGTATCAAAAATATACCTATTAACCCTTTTTCCTATTTTTTATTCCAATAATACCCTTACAAGATATATATACCTCTTATCCCTTAAAATATTAATTAATACACTTCTTAGCCCTCATCCATGGATTTGCACAGATCTGTCCATATTGCATACCTTTCATATACCTGTCACCTTCTTTTCCTGCTAAAGAGATCATATTTGCAGTCCGATTAACTTTTTTCTCGAAAGGTTTCCTAAAATGCTACAATTGCATTCTCAATAATCATATTTACAGCATGCAACTCACATCTAGGCACATGTGACCGGATGATATAGTTGATATATTTTTTAAACAACAATTGTTTTTTCTTGAATGAATATCGATGGTTTAATCATTATATGATCAATTCCACGTGATTTGAGCAGAGCCGATAACAACTTGATATGATTTTGATAGTAACAGAGGTGTTGAGTTCCAGACCTCCAACAAATACTATTCTCATTCATTTAATTCGAACACTAAACTAGTATTAAATGAGCTATTATGTGGTGAATTGTTGAAGGATCTGTTGCACATTAGGCCCATGAGTTTGCACTTGAATTATTACATTAGAACATTAAAGTTATCTTTTCCGCAAATATTAACATGATGTGATGTGTTTCACACTAACAATTATATGACTGTATATTTATCTCCAAAAAAATTTATATATCCTAAAGTGTATGGATCTCCTTTGTTCAATTTAGTTCATTGTGTCAACTATTGACACAGAGAGTATTATTAGACTAAATAATGTACAATAATATTTCTGCATAAATCTCAGGAGATTGTAGGAGGTAGTTAAAGGGACCACACAATCCTATCATTAGGTAAAATAGGTCCAGTAACATCCAGTAGTGTTCGAACTCAGGTTAGAACAGTATTCGTGTTGCCTTTCATAGGTCTAGGGAGAGCTCAAGCCACATTGCAGGTACAACTGTTAGTATTCATCAGCGGATGTTTGGTGTGTGATGGAGGTTATATGTTATCATCAACGATAACATATTTACCTCTTAAAGGTACAAACTAAACCAAACCATACATTATGGCCGGCACGAACAACACTACTCTTGGTACAGATCATTAATCTTTTCGACCAACATTAAGCATTGACAAAGAAAGACCGAAAGCTACACCTTTACATTTGTTGAGAAAGTACTACTCTAGGCTTTCAGACCATTAAAAACACATTTATCCACCCACAATTATGTTGTCCTGTATTAGAAACTAACAAAATTTTAAGAAAGGATTTCAGACCATTACAAATATGGGACAAAAACTTATTCAAAAAACCCCAACTTTAAAGAAACAAACGACAACACTTGAAGTTTTATTGAAAACAAACGATTGGTTACGGAAGCAATACGGCAAGTCGAGCTATAAAATATTACATTAACCTCCCCAACATATAAAAAACATTAAAAACTGAGTTTCAATTTTACAATTAATAGGTATCTAAATCAAACTAGAAACAATGGCACCAACAGATGTACAAATATGTATAAAGAATTAAAATAAAAGAAAGAAATAGATTTATTCCATACCTCTTTTGGAGATGAATCTGCAACTGCTCTATCTCGTGAATCAAAGGGTTAAACCTTGTTTGACAACGAGATCCTTCAAAACCGGAGCCACCGAGTCACAGGAGATATTCTTTGCTCTTTTGAGGCTCTGAACAGGTTCATGGAATGACGGGTGAAGAAGAGTTAACCAGGCTATGACCCCCTTACCTTGGAATGTAGATCCGCCATGGGTAATGATTAACCCTTGTATTGTGTTCTTTTTGCTAGTAAAAAATCTCATCCCCAATTTTAAGCCTTAATTACTAACAAAATTAACAAAAATCGAAAATGAGTAAAAGTCATAAGCAATTAGAGTCAAGAATTATAGTGAGTATTTTTAGGGAGTGTGAAGGAGAGCAGGTGAGAGAGATGTTTTAGTCTAGAGAGAAGTGAGAGAGAGGGTCTGCAAGTTTTACTTTTAGGAGAAAGTATGGTAGCAAAGTTTTGGTTAATAGGGAAAAAGACCGCCCATAATTTTACCTTGGGCAACGTACTCACTATTACTAAATTATTAATTTCAATGATTAAAATATTATTTTTTATTTTTAACCGTAAGATATTAATAAATAATGATAATTAACTTCATTTTTAATAATTTCAGAATTTATTAAATCTGTGAATGTCTTATTATACTATGAACTAAAATTAGTTTAATTTTTTACTAACCCCAATATTAGTGTGAGTAGTTAAAAGAAAAAACTCTTATTTTAAAAAAAAATCTCAAATTTAAAGGAAAGTCAATCGTATGGATGTCAGTTATATATATTAGTGATATAATCACAGTTTCAAATTAAAATAATTTTATTTGGTATATAGAAGATTGAATTGTAGGGTTTTGTTTTTTGGTTTACTGACTGAGAAAGTTGTTGGCCTGTGAGAACTTGAAAGTAAATAAAATGAATGATAAGAATTTTTATTTAGTTTTGAGTCATTAGTTTTTTTGAAAAATATATATATATTTATATTATTATATTAAAAATGAAATAATATAAATTTGGTTGTTAGTCTCATCATCGTAATTATAGTAATATTTAAAATAAAACACTTTGTTAAATAGATTAATATTCATAACAGAATTATAATATGTTTAACGGTATTCATTAAAATAAAAATAATATATAAAATTTACTCGAACGGGCTAAACAAAAGTATACTATTGATCCTATTTTAAATAAAAATTAAAAAATTACATATGATTAGTTAGATTTGAAGAATGGGGCTAAAATAAAATCATAAATATTATTAATCCCGCTAAAGATATTATATTATTGGACCCGATATTAACAAAATAAAAATTTGAAAGGAAATTTGTGGGTTCGATAAAATATCCTCACACTAAAACAAAATAATACATATTATTCATTCGGTCTAAAATAATATAATAATCACCCCATACTAAAATAAAATTCAACAAAATAGTAAGTATAATTAGCTTGATTTGGTTGATATAACAGGTCTCAAGCTAACATAATTTTTTTACTATTGACACATAAAATTTTACAATTAATTCGAGTTTAAACATATTAAAATAACACAAATCTGAATATAGTTAGTTGGATTTGGTCAGTTAACAGACTAATGACAATTCGGTTTGACTAGTACAGCTAAGTGGTGTTTGATCCTGAATTGGTCTTTCGAGTATTTTAAAAATATTTTTCATCGATCCAACCGTATGGATGTCAATAGATATATATATAAGTGATATGACCAAAGTTAAATATCAAAATAATTTTATTTGGTGTGTCATTTTAATAGTCAAGCATGAGTTTGACTTGTACAACTAACTAGTGTTTAATCCTGAATTGGTGTTTCAATTTTTTTAAAAATATTTTTCAACGATCCAACCTTATGGATTTTAATAGATATATATATTAGTGATATAACCAAAGTTACATATCAAAATAATTTTATTTGGTTTGTCATTTTAACAGTCAAGCATGAGTTTGACTTTTACAACTAACTATTGTTTAATCCTGAATTTGTGTTTCTATTAATTTATAAATAATTTTCATCAATCCAACCGTATGGATGCCAATAGATATATATATTAGTCATATAGCCAAATTTTCATATCCAAATAAATTTATTTGGTTTGCCTTTTTTAACAGTCAAGAATCATTTTGACTAGTACAACTAACTAGTGTTTAATCTTGAATTTGTGTTTCGATTATTTAAAAAATATTTTTCAACGATCCAACCTTATGGATGTCAATAGATATATATATTAGTGATATAACCAAAGTTATGATATGCAAGTGCCAATCTGGAAAAAAAATCCTTCTTAAACAAAGAAATGGTAATATTGAACTATATTAGCTGATTTGTTATTTATTGATATTTTCCCACAAGACTGTTCTTCATAATTCAAATTATTTTGTATTCTCTAAGCAACACAAACAAAAACAAATAAATACAAATCTACCAGATAAATCACTACAAGAAAATCAGTAGCTAATTACAGTACAATTTACAAAATCCACGCAAATATATATACAAAGAGAGGGAAAGAGAGGGGGAAGCAGAGAGGGAGAGAGAGATATATGAGCATAGAGAGAGGGGAGAGAGATATGCATACGAGGAAGAGAGAGAGAGAGAGAGAGAGACGCCTTCCTTGAATCCAAAAATAAGCCCCAAAGCCCTAGTCTTGAAGACGGACTAAAACCCCAAATTGAAGTCGAATTTAAACCCTAAACGAAACCATAACTAAAGCCCCAGTGAAAGAAGCATACGAATCAACCAAAGGAGGCTAGAAATAAAGTAAACATTTATGTATGTATAGATTTTGCATAACCAGGAGAGGAGGGAGGGAGAAAGAGAGGGGAAGAGTGAAGGGGAGAGAGAGAAGCAAGAAAGAGAAAATGAAAATAAATTCAGATCTGAAGCAATTAGATTATTACACTTTCGTGTTTCTCAAAAGGCGTGGTGTTTTATTTTGGAAAAATCAGAAATAAAGGTCCATTTGCCCCTTTAATTTTCACTTATGTTTCAATAAATTTTTTATTAAAATTTAAGTAGATTAAATATTGATAATTATTTTAAATATAAATAAATATATTTGGCTTTAATTTGGCTTGTCATTTTAACAGTCAAACTCGAGTTTGACTAGTACAACTAACTACTGTTTACTTCTGAATTTGTGTTTCGATTATTTTAAAAATATTTCTCAACAATCCAACCATATGGATGTCAATAGATATATATATTAGTGATATAACCAAAATTTCATATCAAAATAATTTTATTTGATTTGACATTTTAACAGTCAAACATGATTTTGACTAATACATCTAATTAGTGTTTACTTTTGAATTTGTGTTACATTTATTTTAAAAATATTTTTCAACGATCCAACAATATGGATGTCAATATATATATATAAATATATTAGTGATATAACCAAAATTGCATATCAAAATAATTTTATTTGGTTTGACATTTTAACAGTCAAGTATCAGTTCGATTAGTACAACTAACTAGTGTTGAATCCTCAATTAGTGTTACGACTATTATAAAAATATTTTTCAATAATCCAACCGTATGGATGTCAATAGATAAATATATTAGTGATATAACCAAAATTTTATATCAAAATAATTTTATTTGGTTTGCCATTTTAACAGTCAAGCATCAGTTCGACTAGTACAGCTAACTAGTGTTGAATCCTGAATTAGTGTTACGATTATTTTAAAAATATTTTTCAATAATCCAACCGTATAGATGTCAATAGATATATATATTAGTGATGTACCCAAAATTTCATATCAAAATAATTTTATTTGGTTTGACATTTTAGCAGTCAAGAATCAGTTTGACTAGTACAACTAACTAGTGTTGAATCCTGAATTAGTGTTACGATTATTTTAAAAATATTTTTCAATAATCCAACCGTATAGATGTCAATAGATAAATATATTAGTGATATAACCAAAATTTTATATCAAAATAATTTTATTTGGTTTGCCATTTTAACAGTCAAGCATCAGTTCGACTAGTACAGCTAACTAGTGTTGAATCCTGAAGTAGTGTTACGATTATTTTAAAAATATTTTTCAATAATCCAACCGTATGGATGTCAATAGATATATATATTAGTGATGTACCCAAAATTTCATATCAAAATAATTTTATTTGGTTTGACATTTTAACAGTCAAGCATCAGTTTGACTAGTACAGCTAACTAGTGTTGAATCTTGAATTAGTGTTTCGATTATTTTAAAAATATTTTTCAACGATCCAACCTTATGGATGTCAATAGATATATATATATTAGTGATATAACAATATGTAGTCACTAATAATACTTGTAATTAAAAGAAAAAGAGAAACAATAGGTCATAAATAAATGCTTTTAATAAAAAAGGGCCAAAAACAATATAAATGAATTTTATAATCTTTTGAGCATATTTTGTGATTATAATATAATAGGTAATTAAGGTTGGAGGCCATGAAAAAATCATTTTAGAGGAGAACTTAGAAATCATATAATCATTAATTAGAATATAACTTATGATGTCTATATCTCACTTGTGTACTTTCTAAATACCTGTTTGTATTAATTTCACCTATATTAACTTACGACCAAATATGTCACATTGGATGAGTCTGAGTCGGAAATGACTTTTCGATCTATGATAATGGTCATTACGGATCAAAAAGGTAATAAATAACTTTTTCATTTTCTTGAGTATTGGTCCCACCCATTTACATGGCAACAACCTGAATGTTTAATAAAGTTTGATAACCGACCAAGTTTTTGGTTACTTTTAAATCTACAATTCACCTTTGCTTGGTCCCGGTTTTTCCTACTTGGCATGTATGTGCCACATGTCACGGTTGACTAGGATGTCACGGTGGTCCGTGTCAACTTTGGTTTGTTGGTCTTTTTCATGTTTATAGACAAACAAAGAAATATTTTCATCAATTATATCCGATCACAATGTAACCGACCAACTTCATAGGAAATATTGTTGAAAATGGTCATAAATAGTCTATTTTGATCATTTTTGTATTACACCATTTTATTTTTTGGAAAAACACTAATATATTATTTGAAATTATATAATATAATATATTTGCACTAAGATGTTTTTTTATAAATTATATAATGTGGTTGAAAAAAAATTGTTGTATTTAGTACCAATTCTTTACTCCTATAAATTGTTTAACTTAATTAATTTAGAAATACATATTTCATAAAAAATAAGTAAATTAGTTTTAAAAGTTCAAATTTGAATGATTCATGTAGAACTTTTAAATATTACTCTCTCGGTCCCTTTGAAATATATACAAATGGTTTGGTATTAAGAAATAGTGTAATTTTGAAGAAAAAAAGTAAGAAAATTGAGTAAAGTGATGGTACTGATCAATATTATATATATATAGGGGGCTACTCTAATACAAACCTCCTTATAATGAAAACTAAAAACTAAAATAATTTTTTTGTTAAATCACGTCAAAACATGGCACATATGGAGAAAAATACAGTGAAGTCGGATTTCAAAAAAAGTTCACCGATTAACGGGAAAAATTAAATAAAAAACGGAGGGGAAAAACTAGAATTATGTGTAGGAGGGAGCATATATATCGTGTGTACTACATCTAGGGGGCCCTTGGATTAGATTCATCTAAGGGCTGATATTAGTTTCTAGTTTTTATTTTAATTTTAGTTTCTATTTTGATTATTTGTATATATATATATATATAACTAGTGAGTAGTTAATTTCTATATAACAAAATCTTACAATTCTGAGTCACTTTGAAAATGTATAGAATTGAGACTGAGAGAGTGGGAAATATGCACGGATTACAAAATTCAATAATTTATCATTTGTAATTGTGTTTTTGGATTACTAAATAAAATAATAAATTTAATAAATATTTTATTTTGATATTTATCATACAACTATAAAAAACAAACAAAAAAGTAATTTTTTGTTTTTAAACCTTACAAAGAATATGAACTAAAAAAAATAATAGACAAATAGAAAAATTACTTGATTGAAGAATATTAGTAAAGAAATTTCTAAGAAATTTCCTACAAATTTCTAATGTTTTATATACCAGCCCCTATATAAACTTAAGGGTGTTGCACATACTCCATAATCCCTAATTCCTTGACGGCCGCCCCAATCTTACCATATTCCAGAACTTCAAAATTTAGTATATGACCAACCAATTGAGCTGCAAAGATGGTGAGGAGAGCCCATCAGGGGAAGACATCAGGGTCTTTGTGCTAAAGGTACAACTAATTTCTAATAAATAAGATTTTGATTTGCTTTGTATTATAGGTTGGCACTTTTAATCCTTAAATTTTTTCATATGTGTAGCTTTATCAGGGATTGTTCATTATACATCAAAGATCTATGGAGGTATACATACTAATTCCCTTTTTGATTCTTTTATATTGATTTTTATTTATTTTTATTAAAATAGTGTAATATTTTGCAGAGGAGGTGATAAGAAAGGTCACCCTATCACAGTTGCGGCTAAAGGGAGTTCTGCATAATCTTGCCCCAAAACTCGAAAAAGTGCGGCAGCCATCACAGTTGACCCCACTGTAGCAGCACAATACATCCGTCTGTTTTACCCCTTCTTCCCATAAACCATGTCTCGTATTAGGTCATCTGATTTGAATGAGGGTGTCATCTGATTGTCCAAGGAGGTCGTAGTCATCCTCTTTGTCACTGTCCTTGTTGTACTAATTTTTTTATTATCTATTATCTTTTAAATTCAAGCAATGTAATCGTAGTAACCGGTTTGGAAATAATAGATAAATTAGTATCATGTTAATTATTATTAATCAAATATTGTTAAATTTGTGAGGATATATATGCAGATATCTTAAATTGATAATATTAGTTATCTCTTGTATACATTACTCAAAACTACAACAAAGAAAAGTTTATTTCATTTACTTTTATATAAATTATATAGCCATAACATCTTTTTATTGATTATTAACTATAAATTAAATTTTTAAAATTGAAATAAGTAACAATTACTTTATATAGACAAAAGTTTTAAATAATATCTATCCAACATTCCTATCAAGCAAAGTCTATATAATATGTAATATATCATTTGTATAATAATTCCAAACTAATTTTACTTTACTTATAAGTATTGTTTTGTATGTGTTTAAAAGCCTAGCACGTGTGGAGATAAATTTAAAATAAATTTAGTTGGCCAACAATCATCCAAAACAAAAATAAACTCCAAAGAACCCAAAATTTAATATATAAAATAAATTTCTAATCCACAATTAAATTCAAATATAAACAAAAACAATATATAATCACAAAGAAATGCTTTTAATGAAAAGAAAATGAGAAAAAAAATGATAAGTAGTGCACCAATAACATCTAATTATGTAAAAAAAGATTAGAAAAATAAAATTATTAATATTATATAGGGATAAAAAAATATAAATGAATTTGAGAATCTCTTGATCACATTTTCAATTATAATATAATAGGTAATTAAGGTTGTAGGCCATGCGAAAATCCTTTCACACGAGAGTATAAAAATCATATAATCATTAATTAGCTTATAATTCTTCTATGTCATTGTGAAATAATGATAAAAATGCCTATGTCTATAGCATTCTTGGAAAACTCTACACTTTCTTCGAACCACCCCTTTTCTTGATTGACCAATTTATTTATTTATTTTTTTCCAAATTTATAGCAGATTTCATTAATAACATGAAAAAAATTCAATCGGTACAAACCCCCAATTCATCATGCAACCAGGTTGAAAAACAAATAGACGAACTAAATAATTAGCCTCTTTGTTTCCGGATTGCTTAACTGACTGAATACAAATATTCTGAAAATTAAAAATAAAGATAATGGTTTCTCGAGCGATCCAGCCTGCATCTCCACCGAAAACAGTAGTTTCACAATTGCCCTCACATTAATTCCATGGATCGTACAATGTTCAGAGGACTCAATTGCAAAAACTGAGAGGGCCCTCGTGTTATGAACAAAAATATTTTGTGAGAGGTGAGCACATGCGCTTTTCACTACCGTATCAAAAGCACCCCAACTATCTACCTGCCGGACACCAGCTATAAATAATAACTCAATTAAACGAAATGAAAAAGAAGCGAATTTTTGAACAGAATCCAATATTTATTGAAAGGAAGTTAAAAACAAATGATAAAAATGTTGTATGGATGCAGAGAGAGGATGAAGATAGAGATGAAGATGGGTAGAAGGGTGAAGAAGGAGGTGTGATGATTAGGGTTAAAGGAAGATGGGGCGGCCGACTCTCATTGAGAGAGAGGGAGAACTGATTGACCAATTTTTTAATACTCTTTTTGACATATAATTCTAAACACTCTTTAGCCTTTCCGGGTTTTTGCATCTTCAAATGCCTTAATTAATAGAAAGAACTTAGGTGTGTGTAATGTACATAATTATAAAAATAAAAATAACATATAACAAACTTCTTGGTAACTTCTTCAGCCCATTTCAAATTTTGTGCAAGAATGGCAATACACGTGTATGCCCAACTGCCCATTTTGAACGAATAGTCGCATTCAATATCTTCACTGTTGTATCATTGTGTATACCTTTAAATTAATTTTAATGTAGTCAGTCATAAACACAAAAGCTTCATAATCTATGAGCTAATCTTATTCATATTTTTCACATACATTTTGAAGTTGAATGAGATTTATACGATAAACATATATAAATAATTACTGTCCCACTTGGAATTTGATGCGGCATGGTGTTCTTGGGTTCTTTTCCCTAAACTTGCGATCAGAATGTGATCTAGGTCATTTCCATGCCCGGGTCTCTATATTGGTCTTACAAGTGTTTTTGGTAATCTTACGGGTGTTCTGATTGCGTGGAGAAGGTAGACTAGGTGTTCGTAAAATAGCACAAGTTCTTCGACTAAGTCCACGACCACGTCCCATGTCTCTGATTAGCATTTTCCCTGCATACTACAAAGTAATTAGAAAATATTTCCAAGTAATGAGATATCATTCATGCAAGATACTAAATATAACAAAAAAAAACATAATTTCCAAGTCAGATAAATCGTCAAAATAATGAAAAACTAATAAAATAAGATCAAAAGCATTGATAAAATTCTACATACTCTCATTTCATATCATACGATTAAACTTAGAAATCTTAATTCGTATTCGTAAATACAACTCATAGAGAACTAACAACATTAAACCCATATCAAATAAAGGCGCAAACAAACCCCCCTAAACATAGGTATACATAATCGAAACTTGATGTACATGACACAAAATAAAATACAACTTACTAATTGTATAATTTACATATTTTATTCATATTAAATCATAAAAAATGAACAATAACAACTAATGAAGCTCAAAAAACTAAAGTCTTTGAAGAACATATAACAGTGAGATTTAACTCTTACCAAGTTCATAAAAAATTTATAAAATATAGATGAAAAACACATTCGGTTATTAGTTTACTATAGAGAGCCACGTTTATTCTCTCCTTCTCCATGATACTTATACATATATATGTATAAACATGAATACACCGTACACATAAAAAAATCATATGAACAACACAATTGAAACAAATTAAGACAGCCACATTCATTCTCTCTATATATCACACTCATACCTATAAATATATATATATATATAAATAAAAATGCATATATATGTATAAAGAGGAACAAAAGATATACATATAAAGAACACACAAAATAAATTACAAAAGATATACATATAAAGAACACACAAAATAAATTAAATAAGTTAGCAAATATAGGTAATTAGGATAATGCATTAATGTTATATATAGTCTATATGTGGTCTTATCTCTTTCAAATTAGTTGTTGATTAAATGTAATCCAACTAATAAATTTACAGTTTTAGGACAATATTTTTTCAAATCTAACCTAAATAATTTTTCTAATTTATTTACCCAAAAGTAAATGATTATTTAAAGAATACTTATATAGTAATTATTGAACTTTTGTAAAATGGTTTAGAGTTTCATGCAATAAGGGAAAATATAATGGGTTCGTATTAGTTTTCATTCTAGGAAAATAACGACATCATATTTACTATATACACCCTTTTTATCGTCTATGCAACTCATGACAGATACTTAATTATTTAATAATGAATAGGAAAGTAGTGTGTTGGTTCAATTAAATGGTGGGTTATTGTTGTACTTCTAAGCATTGCATGTTTATTTATACGCATTTGTATACGTATTTCTTATTTAATTATTAACATATTTAAATTTTGTATAAATTAGTTGTACTTTCTATATATTTACATGTTTACTTAGATGTACTTATATACTTATTTCCTATTTTACTAACCTACTTTAATATTACACATTAATAAAATATTAATCACATATTCATATTTATGATTAAACGAACACAAAACTAGTATATTCTCATTATTGGTTTTCTTGAGCTTTCTAGGACTTACTTATAGTTTCTCATGTTAGCTTTAATGTTGATATATCATAGAAATCCTTTAGAAAATTACTCCATTCACCACTTGATTAATAAAAAAGAGAGTCTTCTTAACTGTTAGTGGATTTCCCTTCAAAGTCTTAGTTATTACGGTAAGATAACATGTATGGTTCTTTGTATCCATATTCCATAATCTTTCAAAAATCTTGAGATTCTTACAATACCGAAATCGATTTTCTTGTTTGTCTCCATGCCGACGCACATTAGCAACTTAAATTTTTTATTAGCTCTAATCTCATTAATCATAATGGCTCTCATTCATAAAAATTATCTGATCATGTAAATGTATTTGTTACATTGACACACACTAGAAAGACCCTACCTTTGTTTGAATACTCAATTGATTACAATTATTTCCCGTCATACCAGAAAATTTTGATCGCAACATATTTTTGTGAAAGTCATCTCTAAATCACAAAATCTATAATACCACTTTCTAAGAATATAAATGTATAATAAATTGGTTGAGATTACGGGAAAGAGTTTTTTTTAAGTAATTCCATACAACTTACTCACACAAAATATATACATAAAACTTGCAACTGCAATGAAATAATTTGATCATTTTCTATGAATACAAAACTTAGAAGATTGTCATATTTATGCGGCTAGGTCTACATGGAATTTACAAGAATATTCGCACCTAAGTTAATATGTAATTGAATAAGTACATGATTTAATCACATATAGAAATGCAAAATTATGAACTCGAAGACTATTCTATTTTCATAAAAAAGCAAATTAAAGTGTATCTTAGCTTGTTTTAAAACAACATACATTTATAATCTTCATATGTACTACCTTTAGTTAGCGAGGAGAGATTCTTTAAAAAAATTGGATGAAATTTTCCGCATTGAATTTTTTGGCTCTCCTAAATTCAATCGATTTTGGTCAAATTTATTATTTGGAAATGGCATGAAATTTCCTATAACTTTTAAAACTTTTGGGGCAAAAGTTGGTGAAAATTCCCCTCTATTTTGAAATTTATATTTCTACACAAATTCATTTGTATGTATCTAATTTGGCCACATTCAATTGTATTTAGTATATTCAAAATTTTTAATAATTTATTTAAACTATTTAAATATTAGTGAATATTTTAAAAAATATGTATACACACAATAATAACATTCATCCCAACTACAAGTTTATATGGTATAAAAATATATGTGATGAAAGAACTTTTATTAAAATTTTATGATACTTCCGTGAAATTTAAATATATATTTATAAAAAAAAGTTTAAAAAATTATGAAAGAATTATCGTGTTCCAAGTCGACTGACTACATTCACTATAATTTTTGACAAAATATTAGTGAGCTAATAATTAACTTGTTTTCGAATCTCTACATTAGAGTAGGTAATATGATTACATGGGGTTATAAATTTAAATTATAGGGTATCGATTAGGGTTTTAGTTTTTAATTTATATCTCATTTATTTTGAGTAATCTATTTCGGATGTGATTATTCGAATTATTTTACAAATTCGAATTTAGGGGTTGAGATTCTTACCATAGAGTGTTCCTACTATTTAGAATAATATTAGACCATCCAGCCACATGGATGTTAAAATGGTTACAAGAAAATGTTATATGCAAATTTTAACAATTTTTAATCATTAGACCTCGATTATTTTAACAAATAAGGTATCATTAACTTAACTAAATATTTCACCACACAATCTTTTTCGTGGAATTTATGCTCAAATTGACCAACTTCATGATTTTAAATTTTTTATTAAAATAACAAGTTGTTAATATAATTTATTATATTTTTAATATTATAATATTTGTAAGAAAAAAGTTAATTAATTACAATTTTAATTTTCTAGAAATTATAAGAAAGCATAAGAAAAATATTAATCGACACTCCTAAATTCGAACGGTTATGGTTGAATTTAGTGCCACTTCTGTAGTCCCCTTGCATTAGATCTAACACACCAAATTTAACCCCTAAAACACTCATCCAATGGTTGAATTTATATTTAATAAAACCAAATTATAAGTAAAAAAACAAAAAAACGATAAAATAAATTTTTTAACCCGAAGCCCTCCTTTCACTCACGTAACCCACCTCTTCTCTTTTTCTCTCTCCCCCTCTATTTCTATTTGTGTCCCTCCCACCATCTTACTCTCCCTCCTGAAGGTAATAATTCGGTAGAGAGCTAGGTAGATAATTTTTCAAAAATTTCCATTTTCTTGATTTTAATTCGAATTAGACTTTTTACTTTAGGTTGTTTATTGATGTGTTTTGAAGTTATGAATCGATAGATCATTGAACATGAGCGTGTAGATAATTTTTTCATGATTTATGATTGACTGTGTTGTTCGAAGAAAATGTAGAGTTTTCCAAGAATGCTATAGACATAGGCATTTTCATCACTATTTCACAATGACATAGAAGAATTATAAGCTAATTAATGATTATATGATTTTTATACTCTCCTGTGAAAGGATTTTCACATGGCCTACAACCTTAATTACCTATTATATTATAATTGAAAATGTGATCAAGAGATTCTCAAATTCATTTATATTTTTTTATCCCTATATAATGATAATAATTTTATTTTTCTAATCTTTTTTTACATAATTAGATGTGATTGGTGCACTACTTATCATTTTTTCTCCTTTTCTTTTCATTAAAAGCATTTCTTTGTGATTACATATTGTTTTTGTTTACATTTGAATTTAATTGTGGATTAGCAATTTATTTTATAGATTAAATTTTGGGTTCGTTGGAGTTTATTTTTGTTTTGGATAATTGTTGGCCAACTAAATTTATTTTAAATTTATCTCCACACGTGCTAGGCTTTTAAACGACATACAAAACAATACTTATAAGTAAAGTAAAATTAGTTTGAAATTATTATACATTTGATATATTACATATTATATAAACTTTGCTTGATAGGAATGTTGGATAGATATTATTTAAAACTTTTGTCTACGTAAAGTAATTGTTACTTATTTCAATTTTCAGAATTTAATTTATAGTTAATAATCAATAAAAAGATGTTATGGCTATCTAATTTATATAAAAGTGAATGAAATAAACTCTTCTTTGTTGTTGTTTTGAGTAATGTATACAAGAGATAACTAATATTATCAATTTAAGATATCTGCATATAGATCCTCACAAATTTAACAATATTTGATTAATAATAATGAACATGATACTAATTTATCTATTATTTGGAAACGGGTTACTACGATTACATTGCTTGAATTTAAAAGATAATAGATAATTAAAAAAATTAGTACAACAAGGACAGTGACAAAGAGGATGACTACGGACCTCCTTGGACAATCAGATGACACCCTCATTCGAATCAGATGACCTAATACGAGTTTTGCTACAGTGGGGGACTGACTTTTTCTAGTTTTGGGGCAAGATTATGCAGAACTCCCTTTAGTCGCAACTGCTAAGGCCACCAATGCAAGAAATCTGAGGACATGGAATAATCAGATAGAGTGACCTTTCCTATCAACCCCTGTGCAAAACATTACACTATTTTAATAAAAATAAATAAAAGTCAATATAAAAGAATCAAAAAGAGAATTAGTATGTATACCTACCTAGATCTTTGATGTATAATGAACAATCCCTGATAAAGCTACACATATGAAAAAATTTAAGGATTAAAAGTGGCAACCTATAATAAAAAGTTAAATCAAAATCTTATTTATTAGAAATTAGTTGTACTTTTAGCACAAAGACCCTCATGTCTTCCCCGATGCGCTCTCCTCACCATCTTTGCAGCTCAATTGGTTGGTCATATACTCAATTTTGAAGTTGTGGAATATGGTAACATTGGGGCGGTCAAGGAATTACGGATTATGGAGTATGTGCAACACCCTTAATTTATATAGGCCCTGGTATATAAAACATTAGAATTTTCTACAAAATTTCTTAGAAATTTCTTTATCTAATATTCTTCAATCAAGTAATTTTTCTATTTGTCTATTATTTTTTTGTTCATATTCTTTGTAAGGTTTAAAAATAAAGAAATAACTTTTTTGTTTGTTTTTTTATAGTTGTATGATAAATATCAAAATAAAATATTTATTAAATTTATTATTTTATTTAGTTATCCAAAAACACAATTACAAATGAAAAATTTTTGAATTTTGTAATCAGTGCATATTTCCCACTCTCTCCGTCTCAATTCTATACTGTTTCAAAGTTACTCAAAATTGTAAAATTTTATTATATAGAAATTAACTACTCCCTTATATCCACTATCTCTTCCACTACACTAGTTATATATATATATATACAGACAAATAATCATATAGAAACTAAAATTAAAATAAAAACTAGAAACTAAAATAAGCAGGTCATATATAGCTTATACTGATAATTAATCAGATAATTCCAATAAACATTATAAAGAATGCTCAGATGAGACTTCATGTGATTCTTTAAAACTGTATGATCACATGGTAATTCTGGTGAGACCTCAATGTACCAGACCAGCTCTGATGAAAATTTTCAAGATATACCTGAACCACTTTGCAGCATCAACAATTTCACTAATGTACATATCAGATGGAAATATCTGGAAGTGAAGAGCAGAAAACATTAGACAAAGGACAAAGTATAAGCACTTGTAGCTTAATGACATGCTAGATCTAAAGTTAGAGGATTGAGCAGATCACTGAAAACTGATCACGTCACAAATGGCTAGTACATGAACGAAAAAAATTAGTGTCAGAGAAATAAATGGAACAGTAGGTTTTTTATGCCTATTTCAATATATTAATTAGTGACTAATTAATCTATTAAAATATTCGCGTGAAACATGTACCAATATATTTTTTTTACTTTGGTTCCTTTTGCTGTGTCATGTGTGTTTACTGCATACATATAATCACATACACAATTCACAATTCACCAAGAAAAATCATTTCCCATTACCTAATTACTTTTTTGAGGATTACATAAGCCTCCTTATAGACTCCTAATTACTTTTTGCTGATAGCCAGGGCCACGATGTGTTAGATAGTTCAAGCATTCTTGTTTACATATACAAGTACATTTGAGAAAAATATAGATAACACATTAAGGAATTTATAAAGAATTTTAAGTGTAACAAAAAACATTTCCGACAAGGACATAATGTGGAAAAGTGAATTACCAGGGACTTAAAAAGGTACTTGGTTTCTTTTATCTTTACTCCTCAAAGTATCGAACCATGATACATGGACAGAGGTTATGTATAAAATTCTATGCAGCTGTTACAAAGATCATACCTCAACATTTTTAATCTCCATGGTACCATCCACTAGCAATTCATGTGTCTCTTCATATGGATGGATAATGTCTTCTATTTTTAATTGAGAGAACAAGTTTTCTAGGCAAGGAGCATATGTCGTTAAAGATAACTTCATACTGTTATTTTCATACTAATATTTTAAAACGATTTAAACATAAATCGTAGGTCGGTATTATATGCTCAACGGGAAAACTTGGGGCCAACGAACTTAGTAAAACGTGCTTACTAAATTCTACTACAAACATGAGCTTACTTGGTATCAACAGACTTGGGTATGATGGGCTTACACCTAATGCAAACAATCCTGTAAAACCAATACAAAGTGACAGGGTATAAATTTACAATCCGAAATCATAATAATTCGTTAATCCTTAGATAGGTTATATCTATATCCAAATTAGGATTATTATTATCGAACTAAAATATTATTTTTATGCACAATAAAATCATAATAAAGTCATATATAATATTATAACATCCATATTAAAATAAGTATGTGCATCGCACATGTTATCTATACTACTATATTAAAACCAAACTCAAGATAAATCGTTCATGAGAATTATGGCCTCGACAGAAAAATGAGCTTATTAAAATCTAATACAAAGATGAGCTTACATGGTATAAACATGATAGCTTATTAAGATCTATTACAAACAATCATCTTAAAACTAATACAAAGTGATATATTATAAGTTTAGAATCTGTAATCATAATAATTTGATAATTCTTTAAATAATATATATCTATATCCAATTTAGATTTATTAATTTTCAATTATTATTATGCACAATATATTCATATTAGATTCAGAACATTACAACTATAATATTAAAATAAGCTCGTGCATCGCATGCGTTGTTCGATATTCTATACTACTATAAAACCGAACTTAAGATAAATCGTTGGTCATTACAATGGGATTAACTACTCAGAATCAATGGATTTGATAAAAATGGGTTACTAAAATCTAATAAAACATATTTTTTTAAAAATCCAATTCAAAGTGATAGCTTAAATTCTAATATGGAAATATAATATTTTTTTAGTGCTTTATATAGTATATATTTTTATCCAATTTAGATATATTAATATCCAATTAAAATAATATTATTATTCGCACTAAAATCATATTAGAATCATTGCATTATTTATATCACAATAATATAAACTCGTGCATCACATAAGTTGTTAGTTAGTACTATATTAAAGTCGCATTCAAGATAAATCATTGGTCGGTATTTTGGGCTAAACAACATTCGTGAAGTGAGCTTATTAAAATCCAATACAAACATATTTATTAAAAACCCGATCTATTTATCTATATATATTATATACTCCCACCTTTAATCTAAACTACTTTATTTTTGGTTAATAGGCTAAAACATAATTGAACTCACTTCTTTGTAGTTGGGTAATTGAACTCAAAAAGTTTGCAGTCGACTAAATTGCATTTACATGATCATTGTCAACATATTTAAATGGACTAACCGAGTGCTGATATGGCTCTATGACATGTTAAAAAACAACCAGATGGCTTGCTAATTTGTCATAATTCGAGTAACAATATACATTGATGGGGATCGATAAACGGGGGAATGTTATACATATACATTATATATATATATAACTAAGTATTAAAGAGGCTGAGTAAGATTATGGGATTAAGAACTGAGATGATAGGTGAGATGATAGGTATGAGTACATCAACACATGTACAAAAGCACCTTAACAATAAAGTCTTACATTATACCTAAACAATTGAAATCAATTAATCATAATACCCATAAATTGAAAAGGCATTGAATTCAAAATGCGTATATGAACACTAGAAATTAACTCATCGATTCATTATTTTTTTTGTTTCTTTTTGGTCTGATCCCTTCTCCATCTTTCAATTCCTTCCTTCGATTTTTTTTTCTTTGATCATACTTCTTGAGCAATTTGATCGGCTTTCCTTTTCATCTTCATGTGTAAATAGTATTAATATATAACTGTTTCTAAACTTTGTTATTTGATGTGCGCGGTTCAAAAGGTCCAGTCTTATTTATATTTTAATTGTGTCTAATTGTACCAGTGGACTTACGGGTCATAAAGCCTACACGCATAGCTAAAAAAACTTAACTCCCTTTGTTACAAATCAACAAAAATTAAAGCAAAAGGTTTTTTTCTTTAATTATTCAAGTGCAAGTTAATATTAGTGAAGAAAGTTAATATTTATTTTATTACGTGTTCCTCGACACTGAGGGCATCCCTCAAACGAAACCAAACTAAAGATAATTATTGAAACCGTAATAATGGACTTAGCACGCTTATTTTTTTATGTATTGATTATAATTAGATACTTAAATTTCAATCCTTTTTTTTCTAATTCGGACAAAAATATTATAGTAAACATATATATGACCTTATTTCGTATCTCACAGAAAATAAAGTTACTAATAATTTGATAATTGAATTCTTCTTTAATGTTATACAAGCGTGTAACCTGTGCGATGCACGGATTAATTTTAATATTTTTTTCCTATTATTAGTATAATCTTATTTTTATAAAAAATAAATAAATTATTTAATAATCCGTGCGCTGTCCAGATTAATTTTGACATTTTTCAAGGAAAATGTGGTATAATTGATTGATTTGATCTTGGTTAACACTATTCTAAAATTTTGTTAGCACTTTTCAAAATAATATAGACACATATAATTTATTAAAATAATTAATTTATATATCAAATTTAACTACAAACTCTATTAATCGCCCAAATTCTTATTAACCTTTTTTTTATTAAAAGTAAAACACTTAATAAAATATATAAAATAGAATAATAGATTATTAAATAATTTATTAAATTAATTGAAATTGAACAATATGTTATTAATTAATAATATATATTTTGTACGATAAATTATCCTATAACCCGTGCGGTGCCCGGTAATTTTAATATTTCTTGTCATACTTTTGTAAATTACTTATTTTCATAAAAAGAAAATAAATTATAAAATATTTAATGTAAATATGAAATTAATGATATAATTATTTTTTTATGTAAGTAGTATAGTAGAGTTTGTAAAGAAGTTAGAGTTTAAGTAGTATAATATAGATATAGCTACTACAAATGATAATGATAGAGTTTGTAGTTATGTTGGATACATAAATTAAATATTTTAATAAATTATATGTGTTTAATTTTTTTTGGAAGGTGGTAGCAAATATTTTAGGAAGGTGTTAAGCACCGACCAAACCAATCAATTATAATAGTATAGTATAGATGGTTTCTCCCTATAGCATTTAAATAACTATATAATTTACATGATTAACAAATCATTATCATGTTTTACCTACATGTTTGTACTCAAAATATCAAACTATTATAACCATAATATTTTATATTGTATTTTATTTTTAAAAATTATACAATATTCAATAGAATATATTTATGAGCCTAATCATACTAGCTTTATTTCTTTTAACGCCAGAACCTCAAAATACTTTTAAAATGTTTGTTTGAGAAGCCACATAAATATAGAAGAAGATTATGAGATAGTTTTTGTAAGTATAATACATTAATTATTGTTTTTTATCTATGATTGTTCATCTTCTATTCCCATAGAAAATTAAATAATTTTGATTATACTTGTATCATTTCAAAATCCAATATAATATTCTCCCAAACATATGACTTACTTTTAAAAATCTATATATTATGAAATATATTTATTCAAATTATAATATTACTATTTTGGCATTTATTTTTAAAAAAATGAAGATGGTAAGAATAATCTAGAACGTCCATTTCAATTCTAGCACTCGTACTTCTTAAAAACATGGGTAGAAGTTTAAATTCACATATGTTAGCTCTATTATGTTAGATGTATGTCTTAATAACCCCACTAAAATTTTTCTACACAAATATGTGTATTATTTGTACAAGTACCCCCCACAATCTTGTGTTATCCCTTATAAACTCTAAGCTTAGGTAATGATAAACTTGAGATAATTCTTTTAACTCTCATGTGATTATTCTCTTTGTAGGAAATTAATTAATGTTTTTATGGGTGTTGTATGAAATATATATTTAAATATATGTCTATGTGACCAACTTAAACTATATATGGATTCATTTTATGATATTAAGGATTTCAATTTTGTAATTGTAAATAAAATTTGACACTTTGTAGTGTTTCATGATTTAAGGTCTCGGGGATCAGCAGAATTAATTTACACTGAGAAATGCATTTAGAATATATTATAATTGCTTTGATTTTTTGTTTTTCTTTTAAAAATTAGTATCTTAATTATTTTAAAGCATCAACATGTTAACATGTTTAGTTTCTGAAATTTGAGTAGTTTTACTCTATTGTTTCGCCTACAGCAAGAACAATATCAAGGGCAACACCAAGGCCAATACCCAACATTCATTCTGCAAGGACAGTCACAAAGCCAAGACCCAACCTGGGTCCCAACAAGAAGAAGATCAGCAACAAGTTCAAGGGCACACAGGTAAGAACATATTATTCATCTACTTTTTTAGATTCTTAAATTAGGGAGAATTCTTTATCTTTTGAAAGTGACTCAAGCATTACTAAAATTTTAGTAGATCATTAAACAAAACAAAGGAATAACCATATAAAGGTTGTTTGTACCAGCTGACTTATTGCATTATAGATGTCATGGAGACTCCGTATATTTTTGGTGCCCACCTACACTATTGCTTCTACGTTCTGATGTCAATTGTGTCAACATATAGGAATTTGTTAAGAACTTTTGCCGAGGATTGGATCATCATTTCCACTATTATCTTTGTTGATTTATCTTCATCATCATCATCATCAATCATTACACAAAGAGTTATCTTCATCATCATCAATCATTACACAATAGACGTGCTACAATTCTTTCTTTTACGCTCCATCACCCAAAGTCTACTTCATCATGCATACAACCACGTGAAAAGATTAAATTTTTTTAGTGGTTTATAGAGTCGATAGACCTTGCTTCTTTTGTCATATGCGGTAAAGATACATTTCTTGACAATCTCATCTAATCTCATCTAGCTTTTTTCTTTTCTTGTCAGGAATATGTGCATATGCAATGCAACCGAAAATTCTTAGATTTCCAACCAAGCGCTTTGCCAATCGCCGACCTTGTTGGAAGATAAAGATACTTTGGTGCCATTTTTTGTGATACATTGCTCGGCTTGCTTTTTTGTGGGATACTTATACATGTTTGATATTTAATTACAGGTTTTGCTTCTGTTCTTTGTGTCTATTCATTGCAAAACTTCTCTCTTTGTAGTTATCATGTGAGAGACAGACAGCTAGACCTTCTCCTTTTCGATTTAAATTCCAATTATCCTCTTGCACTTGTCCTTTTGTAATGTACCTTATAAAGTTCTCATTTTTGGTTTAAAAATCTAATAACCTAAGAGATTCTCATGCTTTTGGATTACTCATCTGATGAGCCTAGAGAACTGCTCCTGAATTCACATCTGATGAACCTGTGGAACTTCTCCTCTTCAATTCATCATGTGGGCCCGTGGAGCCATGTGCCCCAGTCGTCTGGATATGCTAATCAGGAGCTTATTCTCATTCATCCTCAAGACACCTGCAATAGTGATCCTCGCTCCTCCGACATTATTAAACTTGTGCTCTGAATTATGCTGCTGGTTAAATAGGCTTGGGAGGTTAAAGGAATTTCCATAATGTTGTTCACAGAGGTCAAATGGTTCACGGCTACTGGCAACATCTGAAAATTTAGAATAGTTGCAACACTAATGGAATTGTTTTGATAATATTAATAATTTACACCCATAATGCACAGCAGGTCCAGGGTCCATCACCCATGCTGGAAAGCAAACATTTGCAGTAATGATACAGTTGGAACTTAAACCGTGTACTTCTGAACTGCAGTTGAGTCTGGAGGCACACGGATGTGAGTATAAAGTTGAAGTTGACCCCAAACAAGTAGAGAAATAATGTATCATATCATAGAGCATCATGTTGCAAATGTGTGTACATAAGAAAAAATCTGTTACACTAGTGAAGATGCACAGTCTTCCTTCTTCAAAGTCTTGGGAGAGATGATGCTTAATCCGTTGTACTAGTACACTCATTCCCTAAAATTTAAGTTACAAAAATTAGGAGAATGAATAACTAATCTATTGCAGTTTCTCTTATGTCCTCTTAATCTTAAAGCGGTACCAGGTATGACTGGAACAGAACAGTTATAACCTAATCAAGGAACAATACTTAAACAAAAATAAAAAATATTTTAAAAACCCATGTTTAATTAAATCCTCGTGAATGATATAATTAGTAAACCTGACAATCAAGCAACAATACTTTTATTAAAACAAAAAATATTAAAAAACATATAAACTTTGCACATATTATTCCTTCATAAATGAAAAGGATATAAGATGAAAACAATTTGAAGTGGTCGAAACAATACCTCAACCCTTAATTTTCTCCGCATGAGACTTACCTTTGGTGTTGGTGTCTCTTAACATATTAACCACCACAACCGTGAACATTTGGCAAACCAAGTCATTGCAAGAACATACAAGAACTAATATGCCAATATATGGAATTTGTGAAATAAAGGATGTAATGAGATTAAATATTTCTTTATTACACAAGAGAATTTATTTGAATTTTAATTGGAAAGGCAAAACGTGATACGATCCACGCCCAAAGCACTTCCATCAACTAAAAAAGGTGAAAGAGAGGTAGATAACTGAGAGGGTTAGAGAAACCATATGGTTTGTTGCACCACTAAGTACAAAATGAAAGAAACAAAGTTGAGAGACATCAAAATGAAGTATAATATCATTTAGCCAAGAACTATTTGAAAATTGGAAAATCGGTGAGGGCAATTCTTCAAGAATTTCAAAGTTTATGATGTCGAATTTATTAGATCCCATCTTTCCCTTGATTAAGTCATTTAACATGTGGATCAACTTATATATTACGTCATTTTAACAAACCCCTCATATTTAGATGAGCTATCACTATAAGAAAAACAGGTAAATACGACCGGCCAAAAGTCCTCGCATTTACCTAAATATGTCAGGACACGGTCGTATCTTTTAGTTTCTGGATCGGTCATGATACGGGAGGAATATTTAGTAAGTCAGTCATTTTTAAAGTAAATTGGACCAGCTAGTTTTGACCATTTAAAAAAAACCGCTTAAATTCAACTGGCCAAATTTGACCAAGGTAGTCGAATTTGACTTTTCACCAAAAAATTGTAAATCCCCCCCAAACTATTAAATATTTTGAATAAATTTAAAATGTCTGCCTAAAATTAAATTGACCGTATATGGTCAAAGATGCGAATCTAAATTTCACCACCTTCGGTTGAATTAACAAACACCAGTTTTAAGAGACAAATCTCTCGCTGGAAATTGGAAAATTTCCAGATTCCAGTGAGTTTACCCAGGTCCAGTCATATTCCAGCAGCTTTAATTTCTCCAAAAAAGCTCAGTTTTCAGTCCAATTTTTCAATTTAATACACTCAAAATTGACCCAACAATCTCATATTCATATCCAAACTTACAAATAACTAGCATTTAACCGATTCCGGTCAAAATCAATTGAACGTCTGTAAAGAAAAAAACAACATTAACAAAAAATTCACCAAACTAAAAAAACCTTAATATAAACAATTTCCCCACCACTTACCCAGCATGTAAATCGAGCAACACAGTCAATCATAAATCATGAAAAAATTATCTACACGCTCATGTTCAATGATCTATCGATTCGTAACTTCAAAACACATCAATAAACAACCTAAAGTAAAAAGTCTAATTCGAATTAAAATCAAGAAAATGGAAATTTTTGAAAAATTATCTACCTAGCTCTCTACCGAATTATTACCTTCAGGAGGGAGAGTAAGATGGTGGGAGGGACACAAATAGAAATAGAGGGGGAGAGAGAAAAAGAGAAGGGGTGGGTTACGTGAGTGAAAGGAGGGCTTCGGGTTAAAAATTTTATTTTATCATTTTTTTGTTTTTTTACTTATAATTTGGTTTTATTAAATGTAAATTCAACCATTGGATGAGTGTTTTAGGGGTTAAATTTGGTGTGTTAGATCTAATGCAAGGGGACTACAGAAGTGGCACTAAATTCAACTGTAACCGTTCGAATTTAGGAGTGTCGATTAATATTTTTCTTATGCTTTCTTATAATTTCTAGAAAATTAAAATTGTAATTAATTAACTTGTTTCTTACAAATATTATAATATTAAAAATATAATAAATTATATTAACAACTTGTTATTTTAATAAAAAATTTAAAATCATGAAGTTGGTCAATTTGAGCATAAATTCCACGAAAAAGATTGTGTGGTGAAATATTTAGTTAAGTTAATGATACCTTATTTGTTAAAATAATCGAGGTCTAATGATTAAAAATTGTTAAAATTTGCATATAACATTTTGTTGTAACCATTTTAACATCCATGTGGTTGGATGGTCTAATATTATTCTAAATAGTAGGAACACTCTATGGTAAGAATCTCAACCCCTAAATTCGAATTTGTAAAATAATTCGAATAATCACATCCGTAATAGATTACTCAAAATAAATGAGATATAAATTAAAAACTAAAACCCTAATTGATACCCTAAAATTTAAATTTATAACCCCATGTAATCATATTACCTACTCTAATGTAGAGATTCGAAAACAAGTTAATTATTAGCTCACTAATATTTTGTCAAAAATTATAGTGAATGTAGTCAGTCGACTTGGAACGCGATAATTCTTTCATAATTTTTTAAACTTTTTTTTATAAATATATATTTAAATTTCACAGAAGTATCATAAAATTTTAATAAAAGTTCTTTCATCACATATATTTTTATACCATATAAACTTGTAGTTGGGATGAATGTTATTATTGTGTGTATACATATTTTTTAAAATATTCACTAATATTTAAATAGTTTAAATAAATTATTAAAAATTTTGAATATACTAAATACAATTGAATGTGGCCAAATTAGATACATACAAACGGATTTGTGTAGAAATATAAATTTCAAAATAGAGGGGAATTTTCACCAACTTTTGCCCCAAAAGTTTTAAAAGTTATAGGAAATTTCATGCCATTTCCAAATAATAAATTTGACCAAAATCGATTGAATTTAGGAGAGCCAAAAAATTCAATGCCGAAAATTTCATCCAATTTTTTTAAAGAATCTCTCCTTGCTAACTAAAGGTAGTACATATGAAGATTATAAATGTATGTTGTTTTAAAACAAGCTAAGATACACTTTAATTTGCTTTTTTATGAAAATAGAATAGTCTTCGAGTTCATAATTTTGCATTTCTATATGTGATTAAATCATGTACTTATTCAATTACATATTAACTTAGGTGCGAATATTCTTGTAAATTCCATGTAGACCTAGCCGCATAAATATGACAATCTTCTAAGTTTTGTATTCATAGAAAATGATCAAATTATTTCATTGCAGTTGCAAGTTTTATGTATATATTTTGTGTGAGTAAGTTGTATGGAATTACTTAAAAAAACTCTTTCCCGTAATCTCAACCAATTTATTATTCATTTATATTCTTAGAAAGTGGTATTATAGATTTTGTGATTTAGAGATGACTTTCACAAAAATATGTTGCGATCAAAATTTTCTGGTATGACGGGAAATAATTGTAATCAATTGAGTATTCAAACAAAGGTAGGGTCTTTCTAGTGTGTGTCAATGTAACAAATACATTTACATGATCAGATAATTTTTATGAACGAGAGCCATTATTATTAATGAGATTAGAGCTAATAAAAAATTTAAGTTGCTAATGTGCGTCGGCATGGAGACAAACAAGAAAATCGATTTCGGTATTGTAAGAATCTCAAGATTTTTGAAAGATTATGGAATATGGATACAAAGAATCATACATGTTATCTTACCGTAATAACTAAGACTTTGAAGGGAAATCCACTAACAGTTAAGAAGACCCTCTTTTTTATTAATCAAGTGGTGAATGGAGTAATTTTCTAAAGGATTTCTATGATATATCAACATTAAAGCTAACATGAGAAACTGTAAGTAAGTCCTAGAAAGCTCAAGAAAACCAATAATGAGAATATACTAGTTTTGTGTTCGTTTAATCATAAATATGAATATCTGATTAATATTTTATTAATGTGTAATATTAAAGTAGGTTAGTAAAATAGGAAATAAGTATATAAGTACATCTAAGTAAACATGTAAATATATAGAAAGTACAACTAATTTATACAAAATTTAAATATGTTAATAATTAAATAAGAAATAAGTATACAAATGCGTATAAATAAACATGCAATGCTTAGAAGTACAACAATGACCCGCCATTTAATTGAACCAACACACTACTTTCCTATTCATTATTAAATAATTAAGTATCTGTCATGAGTTGCATAGATGATAAAAAGGGTGTATATAGTAAATATGATGTCGTTATTTTCCTAGAATGAAAACTAATACGAACACATTATATTTTCCCTTATTGCATGAAACTCTAAACCATTTTACAAAAGTTCAATAATTACTATATAAGTATTCTTTAAATAATCATTTACTTTTGGGTAAATAAATTAGAAAAATTATTTAGGTTAGATTTGAAAAAATATTGTCCTAAAACTGTAAATTTATTAGTTGGATTACATTTAATCAACAACTAATTTGAAAGAGATAAGACAACATATAGACTATATATAACATTAATGCGTTATCCTAATTACCTATATTTGCTAACTTATTTAATTTATTTTGTGTGTTCTTTATATGTATATCTTTTGTAATTTATTTTGTGTGTTCTTTATATGTATATCTTTTGTTCCTCTTTATACATATATATGCATTTTTATTTATATATATATATTTATAGGTATGAGTGTGATATATAGAGAGAATGAATGTGGCTGTCTTAATTTGTTTCAATTGTGTTGTTCATATGATTTTTTTATGTGTACGGTGTATTCATGTTTATACATATATATGTATAAGTATGATGGAGAAGAAGAGAATAAACGTGGCTCTCTATAGTAAACTAATAACCGAATGTGTTTTTCATCTATATTTTATAAATTTTTTATGAACTTGGTAAGAGTTAAATCTCACTGTTATATGTTCTTCAAAGACTTTAGTTTTTTGAGCTTCATTAGTTGTTATTGTTCATTTAATATGATTTAATATGAATAAAATATGTAAATTATACAATTAGTAAGTTGTATTGTTATTTTGTGTCATGTACATCAAGTTTCGATTATGTATACCTATGTTTGCGTAAGAGCTAGAGGGGGGTTTATTTGCGTCTTTATTTGATATGGGTTTAATGTTGTTAGTTCTCTATGAGTTGTATTTACGAATACGAATTAAGATTTCTAAGTTTAATCGTATGATATGAAATGATAGTATGTAGAATTTTATCAATGCTTTCGATCTTGTTTTATTAGTTTTTCATTATTTTGACGATTTATCTGACTTGGAAATTATGTTTTTTTTTGTTATATTTAGTATCTTGCATGAATGATATCTAATTACTTGGAAATATTTTCTAATTACTTTGTAGTATGCAGGGAAAATGCTAATCAGAGACATGGGACGTGGTCGTGGACTTAGTCGAAGAACTTGTGCTATTTTACGAACACCTAGTCTACCTTCTCCACGCAATCAGAACACCCGTAAGATTACCAAAAACACTTGTAAGACCAATATAGAGACCCGGGTATGGAAATGACCTAGATCACATTCCGATCGCAAGTTTAGGGAAAAGAACCCAAGAACACCATGCCGCATCAAATTCCAAGTGGGACAGTAATTATTTATATATGTTTATCGTATAAATCTCATTCAACTTCAAAATGTATGTGAAAAATATGAATAAGATTAGCTCATAGATTATGAAGCTTTTGTATTTATGACTGACTACATTAAAATTAATTTTAAAGTATACACAATGATACAACAGTGAAGATATTGAATGCGACTATTCGTTCAAAATGGGCAGTTGGGCATACACGTGTATTGCCATTCTTGCACAAAATTCGAAATGGGCTGAAGAAGTTACCAAGAAGTTTGTTGTATGTTATTTTTATTTTTATAATTATGTACATTACACACACCTAAGTTCTTTCTATTAATTAAGGCATTTGAAGATGCAAAAACCCGGAAAGGCTAAAGAGTGTTTAGAATTATATATCAAAAAGAGTATTAAAAAATTGGTCAATCAGTTCTCCCTCTCTCTCGATGAGAGTCGGCCGCCCCATCTTCCTTTAACCCTAATCATCACACCTCCTTCTTCACCCTTCTACCCATCTTCATCTCTATTTTCATCCTCTCTCTGCATCCATGCAATATTTTTATCATTTGTTTTTAACTTCCTTTCAATAAATATTGGATTCTGTTCAAAAATTCGCTTCTTTTTCGTTTTGTTTAATTGAGTTATTATTTATAGATGGTGTCCGGCAGATAGATAGTTGGGGTGCTTTTGATACGGTAGTGAAAAACGCATGTGCTCACCTCTCACAAAATATTTTTGTTCATAACACGAGGGCCCTCTCAGTTTTTGCAATTGAGTCCTCTGAACATTGTACGATCCATGGAATTAATGTGAGGGCAATTGTGAAACTACTGTTTTCGGTGGAGATGCAGGCTGGATCGCTCGAGAAACCATTATCTTTATTTTTAATTTTCAGAATATTTGTATTCAGTCAGTTAAGCAATCCGGAAACAAAGAGGCTAATTATTTAGTTCGTCTATTTGTTTTTCAACCTGGTTGCATGATGAATTGGGGGTTTGTACCGATTGAATTTTTTTCATGTTATTAATGAAATCTGCTATAAATTTGGAAAAAAATAAATAAATAAATTGGTCAATCAAGAAAAGGGGTGGTTCGAAGAAAGTGTAGAGTTTTCCAAGAATGCTATAGACATAGGCATTTTCATCATTATTTCACAATGACATAGAAGAATTATAAGCTAATTAATGATTATATGATTTTTATACTCTCGTGTGAAAGGATTTTCGCATGGCCTACAACCTTAATTACCTATTATATTATAATTGAAAATGTGATCAAGAGATTCTCAAATTCATTTATATTTTTTTATCCCTATATAATATTAATAATTTTATTTTTCTAATCTTTTTTTACATAATTAGATGTTATTGGTGCACTACTTATCATTTTTTTTCTCATTTTCTTTTCATTAAAAGCATTTCTTTGTGATTACATATTGTTTTTGTTTACATTTGAATTTAATTGTGGATTAGAAATTTATTTTATATATTAAATTTTGGGTTCTTTGGAGTTTATTTTTGTTTTGGATGATTGTTGGCCAACTAAATTTATTTTAAATTTATCTCCACACGTGCTAGGCTTTTAAACACATACAAAACAATACTTATAAGTAAAGTAAAATTAGTTTGAAATTATTATACAATTGATATATTACATATTATATAGACTTTGCTTGATAGGAATGTTGGATAGATATTATTTAAAACTTTTGTCTATATAAAGTAATTGTTACTTATTTCAATTTTAAAAATTTAATTTATAGTTAATAATCAATAAAAAGATGTTATGGCTATATAATTTATATAAAAGTAAATGAAATAAACTCTTCTTTGTTGTAGTTTTGAGTAATGTATACAAGAGATAACTTATATTATCAATTTAAGATATCTGCATATAGATCCTCACAAATTTAACAATATTTGATTAATAATAATTAACATGATACTAATTTATCTATTATTTCCAAACCGGTTACTACGATTACATTGCTTGAATTTAAAAGATAATAGATAATAAAAAAATTAGTACAACAAGGACAGTGACAAAGAGGATGACTACGACCTCCTTGGACAATCAGATGACACCCTCATTCGAATCAGATGACCTAATACCAGACATGGTTTATGGGAAGAAGGGGCAAAACAGACGGATGTATTGTGCTGCTATAGTGGGGTCAACTGTGATGGCTGCCGCACTTTTTCGAGTTTTGGGGCAAGATTATGCACAACTCCCTTTAGCCGCAACTGTGATAGGGTGACCTTTCCTATCACCTCATGTGCAAAACATTACACTATTTTAATAAAAATAAATAAAAATCAATATAAAAGAATCAAAAAGGGAATTAGTATGTATACCTCCCCAGATCTTTGAAGTATAATGAACAATCCCTCATAAAGCTACACATATGAAAAAATTTAAGGATTAAAAGTGCCAACCTATAATACAAAGCAAATCAAAATCTTATTTATTAGAAATTAGTTGTACCTTTAGCACAAAGACCCTGATGTCTTCCCCTGATCGGCTCTCCTCACCATCTTTGCAGCTCAATTGGTTGGTCATATACTAAATTTTGAAGTTCTGGAATATGGTAAGATTGGGGCGGCCGTCAAGGAATTAGGGATTATGGAGTATGTGCAACACCCTTAAGTTTATATAGGGGCTGGTATATAAAACATTAGAAATTTGTAGGAAATTTCTTAGAAATTTCTTTACTAATATTCTTCAATCAAGTAATTTTTCTATTTGTCTATTATTTTTTTTTAGTTCATATTCTTTGTAAGGTTTAAAAACAAAAAATTACTTTTTTGTTTGTTTTTTATAGTTGTATGATAAATATCAAAATAAAATATTTATTAAATTTATTATTTTATTTAGTAATGCAAAAACACAATTACAAATGATAAATTATTGAATTTTGTAATCCGTGCATATTTCCCACTCTCTCAGTCTCAATTCTATACATTTTCAAAGTGACTCACAATTGTAAAATTTTGTTATATAGAAATTAACTACTCACTAGTTATATATATATATACAAATAATCAAATAGAAACTAAAATTAAAATAAAAACTAGAAACTAATATCAGTCCTTAGATCAATCTAATCCAAGGGCCCCCTAGATGTAGTTTTTCCCTCCGTTTTTTATTTAATTTTTCCCGTTAATCGGTGAACTTTTTTTAAAATCCGACTTCACTGTATTTTTCTCCATATGTGCCATGTTTTGACGTGATTTAACAAAAAAATTATTTTAGTTTTTAGTTTTCATTATAAGGAGGTTTGTATTAGAGTAGCCCCGTATATATATATATATATATATATATATATATATATAATATTGATGAGTACCATCACTTTACTCAATTTTCTTACTTTTTTTCTTCAAAATTACACAATTTCTTAATACCAAGCCATTTGTATATATTTCAAAGGGACCGAGAGAGTAATATTTAAAAGTTCTACATGAATCATTCAAATTTGAACTTTTTAAACTAATTTACTTATTTTTTATGAAATATGTATTTCTAAATTAATTAAGTTAAACAATTTATAGGAGTAAAGAATTGGTACTAAATACAACAATTATTTTTCAACCACATTATATAATTTATAAAAAAACATCTTAGTGCAAATATATTATATTATATAATTTCAAATAATATATTAGTGTTTTTCCAAAAAATAAAATGGTGTAATACAAAAATGATCAAAATAGACTATTTATGACCATTTTCAACAATATTTCTTATGAAGTTGGTCGGTTATATTGTGATCGGATATAATTGATGAAAATATTTCTTTGTTTGTCTATAAACATGAAAAAGACCAACAAACCAAAGTTGACACGGACCACCGTGACATCGTAGTCAACCGTGACATGTGGCACATACATGCCAAGTAGGAAAAACCGGGACCAAGCAAAGGTGAATTGTAGATTTAAAAGTAACCAAAAACTTGGTCGGTTATCAAACTTTATTAAACATTCACGTTGCTGCCATGTAAATGGGTGGGACCAATACTCAAGAAAATAAAAAAGTTATTTATTACCTTTTTGATCCGTAATGACCATTATCATAGATCGAAAAGTCATTTCCGACTCAGACTCATCCAATGTGACATATTTGGTCGTAAGTTAATATAGGTGAAATTAATAGAAACACGTATTTAGAAAGTACACAAGTGAGATATAGACATCATAAGTTATATTCTAATTAATGATTATATGATTTCTAATTTCTCCTCTAAAATGATTTTTCCATGGCCTCCAACCTTAATTACCTATTATATTATAATCACAAAATATGCTCAAAAGATTATAAAATCCATTTATATTGTTTTTGGCCCTTTTTTATTAAAAGCATTTATTTATGACCTATTGTTTCTCTTTTTCTTTTAATTACAAGTATTATTAGTGACTACATATTGTTATATCACTAATATATATATCTATTGACATCCATAAGGTTGGATCGTTGAAAAATATTTTTAAAATAATCGAAACACTAATTCAAGATTCAACACTAGTTAGCTGTACAAGTCAAACTGATGCTTGACTGTTAAAATGTCAAACCAAATAAAATTATTTTGATATCAAATTTTGGGTACATCACTAATATATATATCTATTGACATCCATACGGTTGGATTATTGAAAAATATTTTTAAAATAATCGTAACACTAATTCAGGATTCAACACTAGTTAGCTGTACTAGTCGAACTGATGCTTGACTGTTAAAATGGCAAACCAAATAAAATTATTTTGATATAAAATTTTGGTTATATCACTAATATATTTATCTATTGACATATATACGGTTGGATTATTGAAAAATATTTTTAAAATAATCGTAACACTAATTCAGGATTCAACACTAGTTAGTTGTACTAGTCAAACTAATGCTTGACTGCTAAAATGTCAAACCAAATAAAATTATTTTGATATGAAATTTTGGGTACATCACTAATATATATATCTATTGACATCCATACGGTTGGATTATTGAAAAATATTTTTAAAATAATCGTAACACTAATTCAGGATTCAACACTAGTTAGTTGTACTAGTCGAACTGATGCTTGACTGTTAAAATGGCAAACCAAATAAAATTATTTTGATATAAAATTTTGGTTATATCACTAATATATTTATATATTGACATCCATATGGTTGGATTATTCAAAAATATTTTTAAAATAATCGTAACACTAATTGAGGATTCAACACTAGTTAGTTGTACTAGTCGAACTGATACTTGACTGTTAAAATGTCAAACCAAATAAAATTATTTTGATATGCAATTTTGGTTATATCACTAATATATTTATCTATTGACATCCATACCGTTGGATCGTTGAAAAATATTTTTAAAATAATCGAAACCTTAATTCAAGATTCAACACTAGTTAGCTGTACTAGTCAAACTGATGTTTGACTGTTAAAAGGTCAAACCAAATAAAATTATTTTGATATGAAATTTTGGTTATATCACTAATATATATATATATATATATTGACATCCATATGGTTGGATCGTTGAAAAATATTTTTAAAATAAATGTAACACAAATTCAAAAGTAAACACTAATTAGATGTATTAGTCAAAATCATGTTTGACTGTTAAAATGTCAAACCAAATAAAATTATTTTGATATGAAATTTTGGTTATATCACTAATATATATATCTATTGACATCCATACGGTTGGATTGTTGAGAAATATTTTTAAAATAATCGAAACACAAATTCAGAAGTAAACAGTAGTTAGTTGTACTAGTCAAACTCGAGTTTGACTGTTAAAATGACAAGCCAAATTAAAGCCAAATATATTTATTTATATTTAAAATAATTATCAATACACTACAACATTTTTGCAATCATACAACTGTTTTTTTTCGTTGTCTGAAAGGTAGTTTTTCCGTTGTCTATCCAACACTCGTGTGATCGAAGGTTGGACAACGGTTGTTAATACAGTTGTAATAAGGGAGATTCAACAACAGTGTTTAACACTGGTTACAATCTGGATGACACAACGGTTGTTTTAGAAAAACAATTGTTGGAACATTTTTAACATGACAGTTTTCTTAGTAATAAACAACGGTTTATTTACGTCAAGAGAAAGTTCTAAATTTTCTTTCCAATTTTAAATATCTTTTCCAAACAACAGTTATTTTATCCATCTATTATTTATATAATAGAACAACAACAGTTATTTTCAGAGGTAGTAATATAAGTATCTTTTAGACAACAGTTTTAGGGTGGTGTTATAATGCAAAAGAGATAACGAATTACTTTTCGGGAACCATTAAAAAAATATTTGTAACACAACAGTTTACTAGGTAATAGACAACAGTTTAAAAAACCATTATCTTATTAGGTATATGCATTTTGCATATCAATTTCATATTTAATTAAAACCAGCTCCATAAAAAACCACAAAAATTAGTCCCCTGCCAAAATAAAAATACCATAATCCATACCATAATCCAAAACAAAATCATACCATAATCTAGGCCCCCGCCAAAACAAAACCAATTCACTACCATACCATAATCCATACCATACCATAATTCATCCGTTCAACAATCCAAAACAACCAGATCTACCTACCAAACTACCAGCAATCCACCGAACACAAAATACATTATCGCAAGTCTACTTATCACCAACTACATATATAAAACATCCACTTTACGATAAGTTCAAATGAGTCTACTTGTCAACATACGATAAGTTCAAACGAGTCTACTTGTCAAAATACGATAAGTTCAAACGAGTCTACTTGTCACCAACTACATACATAAAACATCCAGTTTACGATAAGTTCAAAAGAAAAGAAAGGCGAGGACCTAGCTTGCACAATGTTTCATAAAATATTTTGCAAACTTAACCCTGATCTCGTTGATGTCATCCTCAGTGTAAACCAGGTTTGATCTACGCAGCCACTGAAATATGATCCAAAATTTTGTATAAGTAACATGTTCTGCCCTTATAAGAGTAAATACAAAGTGGATGAAAAGGCCCATAGATAGTCAATTATCACCTTATTAGCAAAGTCCAGCTCCTTATCATGAATGATTTCCATCATGTATCGCATCACAAACAGGCCACAATCCTTGTTCCCGGTTTGCACTGGAACTCCCTAAAATATCAAACAAAAAATCATTTAAAATATCCAGTCTCCTTTAATAACATAATTAATATATGATCACAAAAATAAATAAATACCGCCATGTTCTCCCACAATACTTTCTTCTTCGGAACCTTTTTCAAATCCTCCTTGTACATTTTAATGGCACTGCAACCAAAACGAGATATATCAAAACACAAAATAACCACTACAAAATATGGTCGGACAAGATTTATAAGTTAAGACTTAATAATCAAATTTTATAACGTGAACTCTTACTTGTCGACAACATCCACCCATTCTCCATTTGCAATTCGGCGTTTAAGAGGGTCCATATAGTAGACTACCTCTGCGTCTGGATTGACAACTGTCAGGGTCCAGTGGTTGCTACAAAAAATAAACAGAGGTGCTTGTTAAATAGTAAAGCCTAAATTTGATGCTTTTTTGTCACTCAAACAACTTAAATATCATAAAAAAAATTACATTTCTATTAAATTAAAATCAACCTAAAAATTATTTAAACTCACTATTTGTGAAAAATAATCTAAAATGTGATACTAGTAGAGTGTAATTTACTGTAATAAACATGATCAGGTATAACATCAAAAATTGAAGGCTCATACTGATAAAATTTAAATTCCAGTAAATAAATCAACTTTAAAACTGAACCTATAAAATTATCATCAAATTTGAACTTGAAATATTATGAGGTTGAACTATACAATTTCCCCTGTCTGAGAAACAAACCTAACATCTAATAACAAAATCAATTAAATACTGTAAGCCATTTGATTACTTTTATATTAACTTCAAAACTGTCAAGGCATTTGATTACGTTTATACTGAACCAATGCAATTAATATAAATTTCAACAAATATTATCGAGTTTAACTATACAATTGAACCCATTCCTTACAAAATTAAAGCTAAATTCTTGAAAAAATTAATAAAAAACTGGCAAGGCTTAACAGCTTAATAGCTTGGGATAGTAAAAATACTTACACATCATTGTACGGCAGGAGAAAATGTTGCCCTTTCCTAGAATCTTTAAATCTTGTACACAATTCACGCGACCTCTGCACTGCACTGCCACATCCAATGGCACCGATTGTGCCTGGATCTACAAAGCTAATCATGTTGACCATCTTATGCTTCTTCACATATTCATTCAAGAAGCTACAAATTAAATTAAGCAGTCCTTAGTAAAGATTGTCATATTTATTCCAAGGCTATATACTCCGAAAAAAAACTTTGAATGAAAAGCTTACTGAATAAAAAGGCAAATGACAGAGCCGGCCATTTCACCGCCAGAGCACACTGCATGTATATCAGATAAGAACATGATTTGCTTCTTTGTAAAGCCAAATGCTTCTTTGCTTAGCTCAAAAGAAATTGTTCGGCCACCACTCAAGGCTTCCTTTGCCCATGTCCACAAACGTTTCATTGCAGAAGGATAATTCGGACCAATTTGAACAACAAGCCTCTGGTTCAAATTCTTCAATTACTTTATACGTCTTCTTCATTTTCTTAGCACGGGCTTTCTTGGTTTTCTAAAACAATTGCAAATAAAAATAATTAAAAAAACAGACTAAACAAACACATAGTACATATATTAACCATACTAAAAAAGCATTCTGACCTTGGCGGCCAAAACATGAGAAGTACTGCTATTGTTTCCTGCAATTATCATGTTTCTCGGCCATGCAATAAAAGTTCCCATGGCTTCTTGAACAGTCAAAATTTCATCCCCGATAGGGAAGGGAATCTTAGCATCTCCTTGAATGACTTTAGTGATAGACACCCTTGCGTTCTTTTCTCCAAGACTTACTCCATGGATAGTCTTCTCATGTCCTTCGGAAACGCGTACTTCATCAATTGTTGCACAAGCAACAATGTTGCTCAACGATCCAACAGCCAATCGGCATACAGAACCACCTGAAGAATCCACTTTCATTTCCTCAACAGCCCTTCCATTATCATCCTCACCTGCCACCTTTTTATTATCCTCAAGCTCCACCGCTAAATCCACAAACAAATTATCTATCAATGTCACATTTTTATGATCACCTACAGCCACATCCACATCTACATCAACCCCACCCTTAGAGTGACAGCTTGCCTGCTGGGAATTTGGTTTCGGACTACCATCATATTGTACACCATTTTTCGATGAATGTGCATTGTATTTTTCAAATTCAGCAGCCCAAAATGCATCTCTCTCTTTAATAATTTTTGGAGTCTCCTCTGCCATGTACTTTTGAATTGCCTCACGTACCCTTTCTTCCACTGTCCTCGCTTTTTTTTTCCCTCGGAAGATCAAAATAAACCGACTGCTTCACATGAATTCCCTGACCACGTACTCTGCCTCCGTGCTCAGGCTTACCGAGCGCCATTGTTAACACATCATTAGTACCTTCAACTTTAAGCTTTCCTTCCTTAACCTCCTCCTTCATCTTTTTCTACAAAAAATTCAGTAACATTTTTCACCATAAGCACATACATCCTTTAAGCACATTCATCCTTTAATTAAAATATTACACAACTAACACCAATTTGTTTTTACTAGTTATAAGTACATTCATCCTTTAATATATTTAATTTAATAGATTCAATTGCAAGCACAAGAGACGACTTAGTTTACTTGGTGGTACATGGGACCTAGTAAGTACATTCATTGACAAACTAATCCAAGGATAAAAAAATATTAAAATAAAATATTAACCAACACAGAATACAAAATCTAGACATTTAATATTATGAACCAATTTTCAATATAAACATGTGTATTTGACTCTCTTAGTGAACATGGGATTATTAAAATATATAATTAACTACTAATATTAAATATGATACAATCAACATGCTACTAGCACTAAAGGCATACAAACAAATCCTAAGTTAAACTAGAGACCACTAATTCGAATTATACATTGTAATAGAAAAAGATAAACTATAGAAAGGCTTCATGTGTATATAATTTATTAAAATTTAACTTTTGAAACTTCAGTTCCTTATTAAAAAATACACAAATATGTGCATCAAATAGAATGGACAATTATATTAATAACTTACAATTTCCTTAGCTTTTTCTGCAACTTCATCATTTAAAAAATTACCATCTTCGTCCATCCTTGCTAGGATCCAAGTGTCCGACCGATCTACTTCCTCTGCATCTGGATGAGATTCAGTCTACATTTACATGTAAAGGATCACCTTAGTAATAACATAAACATGCTTGTAAAATTAATATGAAGAAAAAAATGTGCTTGTTATTTCATTTCACTAACCCATTCATTCTCGAGATTAGCATAACCTTTTCGAGACATTCGATGTGGATATTTACTCAGCTTCCTTCTTTCTTGTTGTTCTTTATGAATTTTCTTCATAAAAAGCAGCAATAAGGTTAGAAGATCATAACTAAGTAAATATTAAAATGAATAAAGCTAAGTAGAAATATACCAGAAACTCAGGCGACGTGCGGTCAGCAACAAATATGTCCCAGTGTGATTTTTCTATAAAAGTAAAATCTGCAGGAGGATGTGCAAAAAATTGAGGTTGATCCAGATAAGGAAGAATGTAGTACTTGGTCAGCCGACATTTAAATTCCCTCCATTTTGCCCCGGCCGATCTGAATACCAACTTTTTTGCAGACTCAGGTACAACATAAGCCATCTACGGACATATACCAACAAATTTAAAGTTAAAAGGTGCTAGTTAATGAAGAACAAATAATAAAAATAAAAGTTAAAATGATGGAAGTTATTTATATTCATTTTACCTGCACACACTCCCAAATTTTTGTCTTTGTCTCTTTAGGAACACATTTCCAAGAATCATGCCAGATCGGGGTTTTGGTTCTTGCCAAAACTCCAATATATGATTGCATCTCTTTACCTTCTTCACCATATGGCTCTCCTTTTGCATTAAAAGACACAGTAAGTTTGATCCCTCGGATCTTGCGTTTCACAATTCGGTGCATCGTTACACAGCCTCGCTTCAATAGTTTTAGTCCTTGAGTATTGTCCGGTTTGGTAACAACTTTTTCTCGTTTTCTTTTCTTTGATATTTTCTTTTGTAAGTTTTCAGAAATGGCCTTCTTCACAGTTTTTGGGGGAGAACTCAATGGAGTGGAGGTCTCGCTATTCGTGGACTTTGTCTTTCTTAAAGCCCTTAGCACACTCATTGTCCTTGGATGGGGTGAAGATCGTGTCTTTTTGAACCCATTCCGGTGAGACGCTTTCTTTTTCAAATTTCCCTTATCTGCCTTGGTCTTCTTCTTAGGAGTACCCATAACCTATGAAGTACACAAACAAGGAATAAGTACAACATTAACATGACAGTAAACTCAATAAAACTCAAAGACATTACAGGTAAAAGAACCTAAAAACAACAAAAGAATAACCATCTGAGATATCTTAACTTTCCCACTTAAAAGCGTATTATAAATTTTACTTAAAATGACACACTTTGAGTGCCTAAACTAACCAGAGATGTACACAAACAAACATTCAACCACCAATAAAATCTAGCTTATAATCGTACAACTTACGGCATGTGAATAAAGATAAATTATCCATTTATTATAGGACAGTAGCACAGGGCACATTCAACTAACTAATCGACTGCAGAGTTATAACAAACAAACCAGTAATTTCATCTCAAAAATCAATAGAAACATGAAACAAAAAACAAGAAATTAGCACAGTTACAAGATTTCAAACAGAAATTAGCACCCTGTTAATATCCATTTGGAACAAAAAACAAGAGAATAGCAAGAACCGGGGGTTTCATCATTAGATAATTACAGTTTAAAACCAGGGGTTTCATCATCAACACTCAACACTCCACAATTGCATGCAAAATTTACATAATAAAACAAACCAAAGACACTCCACAATACCATCAAACATTGCATGCAACATTCCGCAAAGCAAAGACACTCCACAATACCATCAAACAGAGCATGCAACATTTAAATCTCATAAAATATTGAGTTAAAAATAAAAAACCCCAACATAAATTGAAGAGGGTTTTATAGTTTTAAAATAAATCAAAAAACCCCAAATAAATTGAATAGCATTTTAGAAACTTATTAAAAACATGTAAAAATCAAAAACCCCCAAATATAGATGAGGGCTTTATGGTCTCTAATTGAATTAGAAACATACCAGTATAATCGAATGGAAGAAGAGGAAGAAGATTGTGTGAAGAAGAGGAAGAAGATTGGGTGAAGAAGAGGAAGAAGATTGTGTGAAGAAAATCACTGTGAAGAAGAGTAACTGATGATGGGGAAGAAGGGGGTTGGGGAGTTATGACGAGGAGTAACTGATGGGGAAGAAGGAGGTTGGGGAGTAAAGTTTTTGGGGGGATATTTCGGGGGGATACTAAAAAATAAAGGGGGGAGATTAAATTTAAAAGAGAGGGAAAATGAAAAATATTCACTTCAAACCAACGGCCTAGATACAGATCTGGTTTAATCCAATGATCAACAAAATCTGTTATTATTTAATTTTTTTAAAACCTAAAAATCAAAAATTAAAATATATATAAATTATCCATATATTTGGAGATATAGTAACTGTTGTAAGATCAACTATCACATAACGGTTCTTACAGGATACCGTTATCGTATGCTATATTATTTAAATAGTAGTTGTGTAACGGTTTCTTACACACACCGTTGTCTCATATATTTTCCAACAAGAGTTTTTTGTCCTAAACCGTTGTCTATAATCTAAAACAAAAATAAGAATAATCTATTGTAAAACTCTTAATTTTTAAATATTCGATGTTTGCGAGTGCACATATGTTGATAAAACATTTGACGTAATCCATAAAAGTTAAATTTTTGGTACCTTAAAAGTTCGATAATCTGATTCGAAGACTTCGATTATATCACTATAAACAAATAATAATAATAATTAAGAATATTACTATAAACAAACGTAGATTACGCTGACAGAGACGTTTGTGAATAAAAATTTATTAAACAACTATTAATTAAGGATATTAAGTTTCTCTTTGTAAAATTTTAAAATAATTAAAGATGGAGTTGTAACTAGGGTGGAGCACGGTTTGGTTTGGGACATTTTTTGGCCAAAACTGAAACTAAGACCGTATGTCCTTAATTTTAATATTTAATAAATATAAGTTGAATTTACGACTTATAAGTTGATAAGTAAGTTATGTTTCAAGATGTCAATCTAATCAAAATTCATTAATTTTAATTAGATGTTGAATTGTTGCATTATGATTTTAGTGAAAATAAATATAAAGCTATTTTATTGAAAGCTGAAAAAGACTTTCATTCATAAGAAAAAAGAATTACTATCGTTGGGATCTGATTCTGCAGTAGAATCAGATCCCAACGATAGTAATTCTTTTTTCTTATGAATGAAAGTCTTTTTCAACTTTCAATAAAATAGTTTTACATTTATTTTCACTAAAATTATAATTCAACAATTCAACATCTAATTAAAATTAATGAATTTTGATTAGATTGACATCTTGAAACATAACTTTATAAAATAAAGTTGATGAAGAAGAAAAAATCAAAATATATTCAGAACAAAGTACGTCGTTACTAACATTCAACTTATCAGCTTATAAGTCGTAAATTCAACTTATAAGTAGGGTCGACTGATAAGGTGACTTATAAGGGGTTACGGTTACGATATAAGGATCACTAGGGGAGGAGAATTTATGATTATGCCTCCTGAGTTAGAGTCTGTCCCTAAATGCGGTTTAGCTTGGTTCACGTGGTTTGCAGGCTATTGCGTGAACCCGTAGGGTTTACCCAGTGCGCACCTGAAGGGTAGCGGCTGCGGGTTACCTACAATAAAAAAAATTATTCGGGGTTAAGATAGGGTTTAAAGTATAATGTTTAGAATAATTGATGAATATGCTTAATAAGAAAGATTCAATTAATATAAAAACACATCGGAACATCTTTTTCTAGAAAAGGTATCAATATTGTATATGATAATCATATTCATATTCGAAGCACATCCATATGTTTGGATCATTGAAAGGGTGATTTAAACATCCGTATAATTGGATCGTCGAAAATATTTACAAATTTAGAAAATATCGATAAACATGGGATATCAACTCCAAAAAGTCGAACTTATCGCTAGTGAGTTATATGTAACAGTTTACAAACAACTATTTAATCTAGTGTTGGGCAATAGTTTTTCAAAAACACTATTATGTAAAACAATATATAGTTCGGAACTCCCAATTGTCGATACGATCAAGTTGTAAAAACAAATAACAAACTAAAGATAATTAGATGATTTATTTACCGATCGTTTAACACTAATAATATAAAAAATATTGAAATTGAAAATGATAATAAAGACATTCTAAACGATTCAAACTACACTAATATCTATTAAAGAACATCTTCACAATTTTTCGTGTAATATAAATTCGATATTCTTATTACCGACATACTATTTCGTTAAAATAATTTGTGATTATTTAGTTTTTAATAAATTATATAATTTATTCCTCTATATTAATTTATTCAAATACATAAAATCCAAATTATTGTGGTCCTAGAGAATAAATGAATTAATATTATTCAAAATATTTTAATTTATGAGCCATGTATTTTTTATATAATAATTTAGTTGAGACTTAAACATATTATTAATTACTTTTTATTTCAGACATATATTTGTTCGGACATATGTATCTGTCAGAACAAGAACGCATTTATTTACTTGGTAGTTAGGCCGTTCATCCATGTCCATGTGCTCTCAAATCCATAATACTCTCAAATCTATGCTCAAATTCGTGCTAATACTCTCAAATCTATGCTCAAAATCGTGCTCATACCCTCAAGTCCTCAAATCTAGATATCAAATCCATGTCACATCAAGATTCCAAGACATCAAGATCTCGGGTTTTAAATTTATTTTCACACTTGAACAGGTAAGTACAGTCTTTTATGAAGTCGGGTTTATATGTACTCTCTTTTGAATTCATTTTGATGAATTCATTCTTTTGTGATTCTGAACTAGGGTTCATATTGATTTGGGGGAAATATAAAGACTTCACAATTCATTTTTAAGAAGCTATAAAGACAGGTAAGTACTTTAATTTATGCATTTGGGTTATATAAGTCCTCTGTTTTGAATTCATTTTGATGCCTTTTTTACTTCAATTAGGGTTCAGTTATAAAGATTTTGGGGAAATTTAAAGATTTCATAATTTAGTCTGAATTTGAGGTTCTATTCAGACTTTTAAAAGATGGATAGGTCATGGTTAAAAGCGGATAGAAGAACGAAAGAGTTCAAAAAAGGAGTGGAAGATTTGTTAATATTTGCATTTGAGAATGGTTATAATGCAGAAAAAATCAGTTGTCCATGTGTAAACTGCGCACATAGTAAATCATGGAGAGCGCAGATAGTTAAAAACCATCTTTTTCAAAATGGTATTGATCAAACTTATACACGTTGGATATGGCACGGGGAGAATAATTCTGTAGAAAGTTCTAATGAAACCGACACTTCGGAATCTATCAATCAAGGCACCTCAAGAATGGGTGAACGTGACGAGGACGACGACGATGATATGTCTTCTGATGAAAGTTCTGACAAAACCGACACTTCTGATTTCATTAACCATGTTAAAGGTGAACATCAACCTCTTTATCCTGGATGTGGGAGGTACACTAAGATGAAAGCTCTGGTCTAGTTATACAACTTGAAAGTGAAGCATGGTATGTCTGATTCATGCTTCAGTGATATTCTGTTATTACTTGGCTCTTTACTTCCAGAAGGCAACAACATCCCTTCTTCCTTCAATGAAGCAAAAAAACCTTATGTGCATTAGGAATGGGGTATGAAAAGATACACGCATGTCCGAATAATTGTCTCTTATACCGTGGCGATTTAGATGAAGAACAAACTACTTGTCGCGTATGTAAGGCCTCTAGATGGAAATTGAACAAAAAAGGAGATGAACTTGAAGGGGTCCCTGCTAAAGTTCTATGGTATTTCCCGCTGATACCAAGATTACAAAATTTATTCAATACACCTCACATTGCAAAGGACATGACGTGGCATGACACCGAGCGACAAAAGGATGGTAAAATGAGGCATCCGGCTGATTCAATAACATGGAAGGATGTCGACCAAAAATGGCCTGATTTTGCATCAGAGACTAGGAACCTTCGATTAGCTTTATCTTCCGATGGTTTCAATCCTTTTCATGGAAACCATACTGATTACTCAAGCTGGCCTGTTTTGCTATCAATTTATAACCTTCCTCCATGGCTTTGTATGAAGAGAAGGTATATTATGCTCTGCTTGTTAATATCTGGACCGACTGAGCCTGGAAATGATATCGACGTGTTCCTTCAACCACTAATAGAAGATCTGCAAGAGTTGTGGCATGGGAAACAAATGTACGACACTTATAAGAAAGAGTCTTTTATGCTTAGGGGCATTTTATTATGGACAATAAGTGATTATCCTGCCTTAGGGAACTTGTCAGGAAATGTTATTAAAGGGTATAATGCGTGTACTATTTGTATTGATGAAACGAAAGCTACTAGGTTGGTTAATTACCGTAAGACGGTGATTATGAGGCATCGAAGATGGTTGCCCCGTAATCATCCTTATAGAAGGCAGAAATCAGCTTTTGATAACACTGTGGAGAAGGGGGTCGCCCCTGTTCCATTAACCGGAGAAGAGGTTTTTCAAAGAGTACAGCATTTAAGGGCCCATGTATTTGGAAAGAAACAACGGCAACCACGATGGAAGAAAGGTGAACCTAGACCTGTTTGGAAAAAGGTTTCAATATTCTTCCAACTTGAGTATTGGGAATTTTTGCCAGTTAGGCATGTTCTCGATGTGATGCACATCGAGAAAAATATATGCGAAGCCCTTGTTGGAACTTTACTAAATATTTCGGGGAAGACAAAAGATAGGGAATCTGTTCGTCTTGATATGGCTGAAATGGGAATAAGAACGGAGCTGAGACCTAAGACTCCTGGAAAGAAAGAAAAGGTACCGTTGGCATCATGGAACTTAACGCATGCAGAAAAAAAAACAGTTTACTCATCATTTCTTAAAATGAAGTTGGCAGATGGATTTTGTTCAAATATTAAGAATCTTGTAAACATGGAAAATCTTCGGCTTGTTGGAATGAAATCTCATGATTGTCACACGATATTGCATCATTTGCTTCCAATCTCAATTCGATCAGTATTACAAAAACAAGTCAGGTGCACAATTATTAGGTTTTGCCTTTTCTTCAAGGCAATTTGCAGTAAAGTGATCAATGTAGACAAGTTGGAAAAAATGCAGAGTGAGTTAGTGGAAACATTGTGCCAGCTTGAAAAGCACTTTCCCCCTTCGTTCTTTGATGTGATGATCCATCTCTCAGTTCATCTCGTGAGAGAGGTTAAACTTTGTGGGCCAATATTCCTTCGTTGGATGTATCCCTTCGAGAGATATCTAAAAGCGTTTAAAGGATATGTACGGAACCCGGCTCATCCCGAAGGGTGTATTGCTGAGGCATACGTTGCCGAAGAGGCGGTGGAGTGTTTGGTGAATTTTGAAAAATCTACCGTAGGAGTGTCTCAAAATGCAAAGTATGAGCAGAATGCAAGACCTCTATCTGGTGCGACATTGATAAAGCCGGGCGATGAGGACTTGCATCTAGCACATTTGTGTTTTCTCCAAAATACAACTAACATTAGACCATATTTTGAGTAAGTTAGTGATATTTAAGTGTGTGTTATTTCATTATTTTATGCACTTTGATTAATATACTAAAGAAAGTGATTTTTCTCGCAGCGAGCATATGGCATCTTTGATGACAAGATACCAACAACATGAAAATGATGAAGTCTGGCTTAAAAACAAGCAAAATGCAAAATTTCATAAATGGTTCAGGAAAAAGGTATAATTGTTATTTGAATAAAAACATCATAAATAGGCCTAGTTTATATTTTTTCCTGGTAAATGTATTTGTTATTTGTTTATTTAAGCAAACATCATAATTAATATTTATCAATTTGTTTTAAATAGATTCAATCAGAATTGTTGGATGACCATAACAACATACCTGAGGAGATAAGGTGGATTGCTGAAGGGCCCAACAAGAATGTCCCTACATTTAGCGGATATAGAATCAATGGTGTTACGTTTAGCACCAAGGAGCGTGATGACACTCGACAAGTTCAGTGTAGTGGTGTCTGTGTCATTGCAGATACAATGCTTGTACAGGGTAAGGAGAAGAATATTGAACATACTTCACAGACCTACTATGGAGTTATAACAAGTATATGGGAGTTGGACTATAACAAATTTAGAGTCCCAATATTTCGTTGTAATTGGGTAGATATGAACCAGGGGGTTAAGGTAGATGACTTGGGATATACAATTGTTAATTTGAACAAATTAGGTTTTGTAAATGATCCGTTCGTGCTAGGGAAACATGTTAAGCAGGTTTGTTACATTGATGATCCTCTTGAAAAACATTGGTATGTCGTGTTGAAATTACCGGAAAAGAACTGTTATGAACAATGTGACGATGAAAATGATGGATCAGTAGAAATAGAACTTGAGAATGAGCTGCACTTGCCAATGTTTCCCAATGTTGACCAACTTGATGAGGAAAAAGCTAGTTATATGCGGGACGAAGATGAATGGATTCAACTCCCATGATGGTAAAAATTACCTTCTTTTAAGTTAAATTGTCTAGAAAATTACCCCAGCATGAGTTACCTCTCTGCCTTCTATAATTTATTTATTCGTAAATCTTTTTTTATTTCTCGAATTATTATTTGCCAAAATTTGATAATTTTAATTAATCAGTGTCAATTACGATTACTGTTTTAATATATATGAAGTTAGCAGTTTTTTTAATTTTTATAAATGATATATCATACTGGAATTTGTCATTTTCTAATTTATCGCTCCCTTTTTTCTTGATTGTTTGGACTGTCTGGCATTTATATGTTGGATTCAGTGTCATCTAATTATTGGACAGTAGTGTTGATGGGCCATAAACCCTGTTAATCTTAAATTTGTAACCATGTTCAGTTTTTTTATTTTTCTTTCAGTGACCAATGTGATTATTGATCCGGATTTCATTGTTTCCCGTTTTTGCCCATTTTCGTGGAAAAGCCTGTTTGATTGCATTATTGGTTTTATAGACATGCCTAATTAAAACTGTTGGTCGCTTGTCAAGGTTTTGGTTGGAATTCTGATCGAATAAGGTGTTCATATATGATACCCTGCTTCTTCTCTGCCAACAACTTGTTACTGGGGGTGGAGGGTTACCAGCACCTTCTTCCACTGTCTTCAGCTGGAGGAATTTGGTCCAAGTCAACTGGTGACGATTAAAAAACGGGAACTTACTGCCAATGAAACGACCTTGCTCTAGCTGCAGAAAAAGTCAAGAACACGGGTATTAGAAAGACACAGCGAGGAAGAAAATACTCAGTAATCATCTAACATCAACTCATCAAGTTTCTTCAAGAAATACTCTTGATATTTTACTTATTTATGAACTTTTATCAATTTGCTTACCTGGAATACATTTCTTTCACCCACAATTGCTCCATTGACAAACTTTGTGTTGTCTCTTGTTATATTAGCCTGTAAGAATGCCATTCGGTCAATGCCAGTGCCACTGAGGGTTGTCGGAGGTCCATCAGCACTTACGCCTCCACTTGGCAACACCCTTTGCTTAGCTGGACATATATTACTACTTTCATCTCGTGTTGTTATCTCTTCCATCACAATTCCATAAGTGAACTTGCTTTGACGAGTGAAATTCTGCAATAAGTAACTATTTGTTGGTTGTGATAAGTAAGCTTACATAACATCTTAATAAGTAATTTGGTTTGTGAATTATCCAATTGAAATTAGTTGTTGACTTGAGGAAATATTCTGATTTGCCAACTTGATTGAGGGTTTTTTGCTAGTCTATATTGGTTGGATGATATTTTGTTAGGTAGTCATTGGTTGGCTACTTTTGGATTAATTTTCTGGGGATTTAATATATATACAACTCATTTTTTTCATTTTAACATTACTCAGAGACAACAGTTTATAGATAATCTATTAAACCATCTTCTACCTAGAGTTTAGACAACATGCATGAAGAACCAAACCATTGTGTGTTTAAGTTTCTAACAAGTTTTTTACATCTCAAACCGTTGTCTATTAGTTGATAGATGAAAAAAGTAAACTGCTGAGTTTTTAAAATTTTGTGGGAGATTAAATTAAAATAGGAGGGAGAATGAAAAATAAATAATTCAAAACAACCTCTAAAAGTATCTTTTAAAGTGTGGTGTTTAGACAACGCGTTATAAATCCGTCGTGTAAATCTTATAAATATAATGCTTTAAAACACCATTATCTGTGGCCTTTCCTTTTAACAATGGTATAAACGCACAGTTGTTTGATTTTTAATGAGACAAGGGTAAGAATAAGCACTTGTCCAAATTACACAATATAAGCAGCAAAACCATCGTCTTAATCTGATAAATGGTTGTTATTTAACAACAGTTCTAGCGTGTTGTCTTAGTATTCTAAGACAACCTTTTAGTTTGCACACTGTTGTCTGATTCCATGGGAGGGCATAACAAAGACAATAGTTTTTGAACTAATAGATAACTATTGTCTGTCCTTAAGCTCACACAACTGTTTTTTTTTCAAAATCATTTCACCGTTGTTGTATTTTTTAGGACAACGGTATCTTTTTTAACCGTTGTCTTTCAACCGTTGTCTGATTGCATTTTTCTTGTAGTGATATTTAATCTACTTAAATTTTAATAAAAAATTTATTGAAACATAAGTGAAAATTAAAGGGGCAAATGGACCTTTATTTCTGATTTTTCCAAAATAAAACACCACGCCTTTTGAGAAACACGACAGTGTAATAATCTAATTGCTTCAGATCTGAATTTATTTTCATTTTCTCTTTCTTGCTTCTCTCTCCCCTTCACTCTTCCCCTCTCTTTCTCCCTCCCTCCTCTCGTGGTTATGCAAAATCTATACATACATAAATGTTTACTTTATTTCTAGCCTCCTTTGGTTGTTTCGTATGCTTCTTTCACTGGGGCTTTAGTTATGGTTTCGTTTAGGGTTTAAATTCGACTTCAATTTGGGGTTTTAGTCCGTCTTCAAAACTAGGGCTTTGGGGCTTATTTTTGGATTCAAGGAAGGCGTCTCTCTCTTTCTCTCTCTCTCTCTCTCTTCCTGGTATGCATATCTCTCTCCCCTCTCTCTATGCTCATATATCTCTCTCTCCCTCTCTCCTTCCCCCTCTCTTTCCCTCTCTTTGTATATATATTTGCGTGGATTTTGTAAATTATACTGTAATTAGCTACTGATTTTCTTGTAGTGATTTATCTGGTAGATTTGTATTTATTTGTTTTTGTTTGTGTTGCTTAGAGAATACAAAATAATTTGAATTGTGAAGAACAGTCTTGTGGGAAAATATCAATAAATAACAAATCAGCTAATATAGTTCAATATTACCATTTCTTTGTTTAAGAAGGATTTTTTTTTCCAAATTGGCACTTGCATATCATAACTTTGGTTATATCACTAATATATATATATCTATTGACATCCATAAGGTTGGATCGTTGAAAAATATTTTTAAAATAATCGAAACACAAATTCAAGATTAAACACTAGTTAGTTGTACTAGTCAAAATGATTCTTGACTGTTAAAAAAGGCAAACCAAATAAATTTATTTGGATATGAAAATTTGGCTATATGACTAATATATATATCTATTGGCATCCATACGGTTGGATTGATGAAAATTATTTATAAATTAATAGAAACACAAATTCAGGATTAAACAATAGTTAGTTGTAAAAGTCAAACTCATGCTTGAGTGTTAAAATGACAAACCAAATAAAATTATTTTGATATGTAACTTTGGTTTTATCACTAATATATATATATCAGAAGTAAACAGTAGTTAGTTGTACTAGTCAAACTCGAGTTTGACTGTTAAAATGACAAGCCAAATTAAAGCCAAATATATTTATTTATATTTAAAATAATTATCAATATTTAATCTACTTAAATTTTAATAAAAAATTTATTGAAACATAAGTGAAAATTAAAGGGGCAAATGGACCTTTATTTCTGATTTTTCCAAAATAAAACACCCCGCCTTTTGAGAAACAGGACAGTGTAATAATCTAATTGCTTCAGATCTGAATTTATTTTCATTTTCTCTTTCTTGCTTCTCTCTCTCCCCTTCACTCTTCCCCTCTCTTTTTCCCTCCCTCCTCTCCTGGTTATGCAAAATCTATACATACATAAATGTTTACTTTATTTCTAGCCTCCTTTGGTTGATTCGTATGCTTCTTTCACTCGGGCTTTAGTTATGGTTTCGTTTAGGGTTTAAATTCGACTTCAATTTGGGGTTTTAGTCCGTCTTCAAAACTAGGGCTTTGGGGCTTATTTTTGGATTCAAGGAAGGCGTATCTCTCTTTCTCTCTCTCTCTCTCTTCCTGGTATGCATATCTCTCTCCCCTCTCTCTATGCTCATATATCTCTCTCTCCCTCTCTCCTTCCCCCTCTCTTTCCCTCTCTTTGTATATATATTTGCGTGGATTTTGTAAATTGTACTGTAATTAGCTACTGATTTTCTTGTAGTGATTTATCTGGTAGATTTGTATTTATTTGTTTTTGTTTGTGTTGCTTAGAGAATACAAAATAATTTGAATTGTGAAGAACAGTCTTGTGGGAAAATATCAATAAATAACAAATCAGCTAATATAGTTCAATATTACCATTTCTTTGTTTAAGAAGGATTTTTTTTTTCCAGATTGGCACTTGCATATCATAACTTTGGTTATATCACTAATATATATATATCTATTGACATCCATAAGGTTGGATCGTTGAAAAATATTTTTAAAATAATCGAAACACAAATTCAAGATTAAACACTAGTTAGTTGTACTAGTCAAAATGATTCTTGACTGTTAAAAAAGGCAAACCAAATAAATTTATTTGGATATGAAAATTTGGCTATATGACTAATATATATATCTATTGGCATCCATACGGTTGGATTGATGAAAATTATTTATAAATTAATAGAAACACAAATTCAGGATTAAACAATAGTTAGTTGTAAAAGTCAAACTCATGCTTGAGTGTTAAAATGACAAACCAAATAAAATTATTTTGATATGTAACTTTGGTTATATCACTAATATATATATATCTATTGAAATCCATAAGGTTGGATCATTAAAAAATATTTTTAAAATAATTGAAACACCAATTCATGATTAAACACTAGTTAGTTGTACAAGTCAAACTCATGCTTGACTATTAAAATGACACACCAAATAAAATTATTTTGATATTTAACTCTGGTCATATCACTTATATATATATATCTATTGACATCCATACCGTTGGATCGATGAAAAATATTTTTAAAATACTCGAAAGACCAATTCAGGATTAAACACCACTTAGCTGTACTAGTCAAACCGAATTGTCATTAGTCTGTTAACTGACCAAATCCAACTAACTATATTCAGATTTGTGTTATTTTAATATGTTTAAACTCGAATTAATTGTAAAATTTTATGTGTCAATAGTAAAAAAATTATGTTAGCTTGAGACCTGTTATATCAACCAAATCAAGCTAATTATACTTACTATTTTGTTGAATTTTATTTTAGTATGGGGTGATTGTTATATTATTTTAGACCGAATGAATAATATGCATTATTTTGTTTTAGTGTGAGGATATTTTATCGAACCCACAAATTTCCTTTCAAATTTTTATTTTGTTAATATCGGGTCCAATAATATAATATCTTTAGTGGGATTAATAATATTTATGATTTTATTTTAGCCCGATTCTTCAAATCTAACTAATCATATGTAATTTTTTAATTTTTATTTAAAATAGGATCAATAGTATACTTTTGTTTAGCCCGTTCGAGTAAATTTTATATATTATTTTTATTTTAATGAAAACCGTTAAACATATTATAATTCTGTTATGAATATTAATCTATTTAACAAAGTGTTTTATTTTAAATATTACTATAATTACGATGATCAGACTAACAACCAAATTTATATTATTTCATTTTTAATATAATAATATAAATATATATATAGATTTTTCAAAAAAACTAATGACTCAAAACTAAATAAAAATTCTTATCATTCATTTTATTTACTTTCAAGTTCTCACAGGCCAACAACTTTCTCAGTCAGTAAACCAAAAAACAAAACCCTACAATTCAATCTTCTATATACCAAATAAAATTATTTTAATATGAAACTGTGATTATATCACTAATATATATAACTCACATCCATACGATTGACTTCCCTTTAAATTTGAGATTTTTTTTTTTAAAATAAGAGTTTTTTCTTTTAACTACTCACACTAATATTGGGGTTAGTAAAAAATTAAACTAATTTTAGTTCATAGTATAATAAGACATTCACAGATTTAATAAATTCTGAAATTATTAAAAATGAAGTTAATTATCATTATTTATTAATATCTTACGGTTAAAAATAAAAAATAATATTTTAATCATTGAAATTAATAATTTAGTAATAGTGAGTACGTTGCCCAAGGTAAAATAATGGGCGGTCTTTTTCCCTACTAACCAAAACTTTGCTACCATACTTTCTCCTAAAAGTAAAACTTGCAGACCCTCTCTCTCACTTCTCTCTACACTAAAACATCTCTCTCACATGCTCTCCTTCACACTCCCTAAAAATACTCACTATAATTCTTGACTCTAATTCCTTATGACTTTTACTCATTTTCGATTTTTGTTAATTTTGTTAGTAATTAAGGCTTACAATTGGGGATGAGATTTTTTACCAGCAAAAAGAACACAATACAAGGGTTAATCATTATCCATGGCGGATCTACATTCCAAGGTAAGGGGGTCATAGCCTCGTTAACTCTTCTTCACCCGTCATTCCATGAACCTGTTGAGAGCCTCAAAAGAGCAAAGAATATCTCCTGTGACTCGGTGGCTCCGGTTTTGAAGGATCTCGTTGTCAAACAAGGTTTAACCCTTTGATTCACGAGATAGGGCAGTTGCGGATTCATCTCCAAAAGAGGTATGGAATAAATCTATTTCTTTCTTTTATTTTAATTCTTTATACATATTTGTACATCTGTTGGTGCCATTGTTTCTAGTTTGATTTAGATACCTATTAATTGTAAAATTGAAACTCAGTTTTTAATGTTTTTTATATGCTGGGGAGGTAAATGTAATATTTTATAGCTGGACTTGCCCTATTGCTTCCGTAACCAATCGTTTGTTTTCAATAAAACTTCAAGTGTTGTGTTTTGTTTCTTTAAAGTTGGGGTTTTTTGAATAAGTTTTTGTCCCATATTTGTAATGGTCTGAAATCCTTTCTTAAAATTTTGTTTAGTTTCTAATACAGGACAACATAATTGTGGGTGGATAAATGTGTTTTTAATGGTCTGAAAGCCTAGAGTAGTACTTTCTCAACAAATGTAAAGGTGTTGCTTTCGGTCTTTCTTTGTCAATGCTTAATGTTGGTCGAAAAGATTAATGATCTGTACCAAGAGGAGTGTTGTTCGTGCAGGCCATAATGTATGGTTTGGTTTAGTTTGTACCTTTAAGAGGTAAATATGTTATCGTTGATGATAACATATAACCTCCATCACACACCAAACATCCGTTGATGAATACTAACAGTTGTACCTGCAATGTGGCTTGAGCTCTCCCTAGACCTATGAAAGGCAACACGAATACTGTTCTAACCTGAGTTCGAACACTACTGGATGTTACTGGACCTATTTTACCTAATGATAGGATTGTGTGGTCCCTTTAACTACCTCCTAAAATCTCCTGAGATTTATGCAGAAATATTGTACATTATTTAGTCTAATAATACTCTCTGTGTCAATAGTTGACACAATGAACTAAATTGAACAAAGGAGATCCATACACTTTAGGATATATAAATTTTTTTGGAGATAAATATACAGTCATATAATTGTTAGTCTGAAACACATCACATCATGTTAATATTTGCGGAAAAGATAACTTTAATGTTCTAATGTAATAATTCAAGTGCAAACTCATGGGCCTAATGTGCAACAGATCCTTCAACAATTCACCACATAATAGCTCATTTAATACTAGTTTAGTGTTCGAATTAAATGAATGAGAATAGTATTTGTTGGAGGTCTGGAACTCAACACCTCTGTTACTATCAAAATCATATCAAGTTGTTATCGGCTCTGCTCAAATCACGTGGAATTGATCATATAATGATTAAACCATCGATATTCATTCAAGAAAAAACAATTGTTGTTTAAAAAATATATCAACTATATCATCCGGTCACATGTGCCTAGATGTGAGTTGAATGCTGTAAATATGATTATTGAGAATGCAATTGTAGCATTTTACGAAACCTTTCGAGAAAAAAGTTAATCGATCTGTAAATATGATCTCTTTAGCAGGAAAAGAAGGTGACAGGTATATGAAAGGTATGCAATGTGGACAGATATGTGCAAATCCATGGATGAGGGCTAAGAAGTGTATTAATTAATATTTTAAGGGATAAGAGGTATATATATCTTGTAAGGGTATTATTGGAATAAAAAATAGGAAAAAGGGTTAATATGTATATTTTTGATACCCGAGTGGCAAAAAGGAACGCTTTTAAAGTTTAAGGGTTTCTGGGTACAACGGCCTATACTTAAATGGCTAAAAGGTCATTAAGCCTTTTATATTTCTGTTCTATTTTGTAATAAAGTATAACTAGGTTTACAAACTTGTTTCGAATCTCGGAAGGTCTACTTAAGATAGTTTCTTCAAATAAACCTATCCACACTAATTTAATAAACCTCATCTTTCTCTCGGTTTAGACATTAAATACCGAGAGCCTTTCACGGTACAAGGTACTACTATAATTTCTTAAACCTGGACTTTGATTTATAATTTCAAGAAGTGGTATACTTGAACATTATTATCGATCCTGCTGATTATCCGTTTATATTCATTTCAGGTATAACAAGGCAGTAAGCATATACAGACAACGGTTTACTATGGCTACCTCGGAAGAAATTAGTGAATTGTTCCCAATTATTATTTTTACAATACTTGCAATACCGTTAGTGCCATATACAATATTGAAATTATGTTGTGCTACCTCAAAAAAAGCTAAGCCCATCCACTGTGACTGTTCAGTTTGCTCTCGATCAGGAAAGTATCGCAAATTAATATTTAAACGGGTACATTCCTCCTGCTCTTCTTACAATCGATGATTACCTCTATGAGTTATTGATATCCTGTTAATAGTAGAATTGACAAGGCGTCATGGAATGTCAATGACTTCCGAAGCAACGAGGAAGACGAAGTTGGAGATGCTGATCGTTACTCCCTCCATTAACTACAGTAGGTTTATTTTAATTAGTTATATCTAATGTGTTAATCAGGAAACCTGATTTGTAAGATAACCAAGTTTTGCTTGTAAACTGAATTTGGTTTGTGGGTGTTTGTAAACTGAATTTTAGTTTGCTTTATATTTTTGATTGTGAATAAGTACGAATTTACGGTATAACTAATGTAAATTATGTATTGTGACTTAATTGCAAGGTTTTGAGTTTGTTTTGAGTTTGTGATTGCATAAGATTTTGGCAGGTTTAGAATTTAAATTGGAAGTCGAAAATGGCTGGATACTGAAAAATTAGTTTTTGGTTATTCTGGAAAAACAAACTTACGACGGTTGTTCTTCAAATATTCCGTCATAATTATTCTGGTAAAAGGAACTTACGACAGTTTTTCTTCATATATTCCGTCGTAATGTATCCATTTTCATATTTAAAAATATTTTTTTTTGAATTTTCATTTTCCCAGCATGTAGGCCCCATCTTCTAAAATACGACATTTTTTTCTGTCGGAAATTTCTAACTTACGACGCATTCTTCCGTCGTAAGTACGTAACTTACGACGTTATTGTTCATCGTATTTTAGTATTTTACGACGATAAATTCCGTCGTAAGTTGATTTATTATTTTATTGAGTATGTGGGCCCCTACTTCCTAACTTGCGACGCAATTTTATCTTGTGACGAAAAAACGAACTTAATACTCGACCAAAAATGACGATTTTTTTCCGTCGTAAATGGCTCAATTACGACGATTTCAGTTCAAAAAAACCTTCGTAAACACTACAACAAAATAGCCCAATTACGACGGCCAACTTACGACGGAAAAAAAATGCGCGCCCAATTTACGACGGAAAAAAGTAAAGCGTCGTAATTATTTACGACGAAGTCCAAAACCGTCGTAAGTTTAGTATTTTATTAATAAAATTATGCACGACACGATTAAACAAAAATAAAAATTATTTGAAATTACGACGATTTAAATATTTCGTCGTAAGTTAATTATTTTTATTAAAATTTTAAATTGAAATTGAATAAAAAAATATTTTATCTAAATTTACGATGAAATATTTGCGACGGAAAAAATCGGATCGTCAAATTTACGACGGAAATTAAACTTCGTCGTAAGTTATCAAAGAGGAAATTTTAAATTTTTCCCAAAAATTTTGGTGGGAAAATAAAAATCATTTGAAGTTGCGACGATGTGAACATTTCGTCGTAAGTTAAATAATTTTGTGACAGATTCCGTCATAAATTAGCACATGATTTTTGATAATTTCAATTTTTAAAAAATATTATTTCATGATCCAACCATATTAATACCAACATTTATTTGTTTGGGTGACATTTCAAGAATTTCAGAAAAAAATAAATATTTTGATAAATATTGTCATCCATACGGTTGGATATATGATAAATATTTTTAAAATAATCGAAACAAAAATTCAGAACTAAACACTAGTTAATTGTACTAATCGAACTAATACTTGACTATTAAAATGACAAACCAAATAAATTTATTTTGATATGAAATTTTGGTTATATCACTAATATATATCTATTTACATCCATACGGTTGGATCGTTGAAAAATATTAGTAAAATAATCGAAACACCAATTTAGGATTAAACACTAGTTAGTTGTCCTAGTTAAACTGACGTTTGACTGTTAAAATGGAAAACCAAATAAAATTATTTTGATATAAAATTTTGGTTATATCACTAATATATATATCTATTGACATCCATATGGTTGGATCATTGAAAAATATTTTTAAAATAATAAAAACACTAATTCAAGATTCAACACTAGTTAGTTGTATTAGTCAAACTCATGCTTGACTCTTAAATTGTCAAACCAAATAAAATTATTTTGATATGAAATTTTGGTTATATCATTAATATATATATCTATTGACATCCATACGGTTGGATCGTTGAAAAATATTTTTAAAATAATCGAAACACTAATTCAAGATTCAACACTAGTTAGCTGTACTAGTCAAACTGATTCTTGACTCTTAAAATGTCAAACCAAATAAAATTATTTTGATATGAAATTTTGGGTACATCACTAATATATATATATATATATATATATCTATTGACATCCATACGGTTGGATTATTGAAAAATATTTTTAAAATAATCATAACACTAATTCAGGATTCAACACTAGTTAGTTGTACTAGTCGAACTGATGCTTGACTGTTAAAATGGCAAACCAAATAAAATTATTTTGATATAAAATTTTAGTTATATCACTAATATATTTATCTATTGACATCCATACGGTTGGATTATTGAAAAATATTTTTAAAATAATTGTAATACTAATTCAGGATTCAACACTAGTTAGTTGTACTAGTCAAACTGATGCTTGACTGTTAAAATGTCAAACCAAATAAAATTATTTTGACATGAAATTTTGGGTACATCACTAATATATATATCTATTGACATCCATACGGTTGGATTATTGAAAAATATTTTTAAAATAATCGTAACACTAATTCAGGATTCAACACTAGTTAGCTGTACTAGTCGAACTGATGCTTGACTGTTAAAATGGCAAACCAAATAAAATTATTTTGATATAAAATAAGTTAATGTAGGTGACATTAATATAAACACGTATTTAGAAAGTACACAAGTGAGATATAGACATTTTGGACATCGTTTCTCAATGATATAGAAGAAAACTTAATACAAAATTAATAACATCATAAGTTATATTCAAATTAATGATTATATGATTTCTAAGTTCTCCTCTAAAATGATTTTTCCATGGCCTCCAACCTTAATTACCTATTATATTATAATCACAAAATATGCTCAAAAGATTATATAGTTCATTTATATTCTTTTTGGCCCTTTTTTATTAAAAGCATTTACTTATAACCTATTGTTTCTCTTTTTGTTTTAATTACAAGTATTATTAGTGACTACATATTGTTTTTTATTACATTTGAACATAGTTGTGGATTAGTTTTTTTTTTTTGAAGTTCGCTTCTTCCAGTTTTTCCATCATCCAAGTCATGTTCTGCATTCTTGTTAAACTGCGCTTCTAATTTACTCTCACGATTATTTACCTTTGTACCTAATTCTTGCACATGTTGTTTAGTAGAAACCTTAGTTGACATGGAAACCAACTAAGTACCTTTCCACTAGCCAGTTTGGTGTGTGGCTCTTTCCATCAAAATCGACTGCATTTGTCCATCTCTGTTTGTAGCTTTTTCGACGTTGCAGCCATCTCCTCGTTGTTGGAAGCATTGTCTTCTGTGTTTTTCGAGTTTCGTGGTGGTTCACTGGTGGACATGATGTAGGTGTGTAGAAATCCTTAGCAATTTTCCACAGACGGCGCCAATTGTTTTTACCAAATTTATGTGTGTTAATGCTAAAAATATATTTATAAGTTTTTAATGAAAGAACTAGGATTATAACGTAATGAAAATAGCAAGTAAAAAACACGGATTTGGTGACGCGGAAAATCCTGTAAAGGATAAAAACCGGGGTAAAGATACACTTCTTGACAATCTCATCTAATCTCATCAAGCTTTTTTCTTTTCTTGTCAGGAATATGTGCATATGCAATGCAACCGAAAATTCTTAGATTTCCAACCAAGCGCTTTGCCAATCTCCGACCTTGTTGGAAGATAAAGATACTTTGGTGCCATTTTTTGTGATACATTGCTCCGCTTGCTTTTTTGTGGGATACTTATACATGTTTGATATTTAATTACAGGTTTTGCTTCTGTTCTTTGTGTCTATTCATTGCAAAACTTCTCTCTTTGTATTTATCATGTGAGAGACAGACAGCTAGACCTTCTCCTTTTCGATTTAAATTCCAATTATTCTCTTGCACTTGTCCTTTTGTAATGTACCTTATAAAGTTCTCATTTTTGGTTTAAAAATCTAATAACCTAAGAGATTCTCATGCTTTTGGATTACTCATCTGATGAGCCTAGAGAACTGCTCCTGAATTCGCATCTGATGAACCTTTGGAACTTCTCCTCTTCAATTCATCATGTGGGCCCGTGGAGCCATGTGCCCCAGTCGTCTGGATATGCTAATCAGGAGCTTATTCTCATTCATCCTCAAGACACCTGCAATAGTGATCCTCGCTCCTCCGACATTATTAAACTTGAGCTCTGAATTATGCTGCTGGTTAAATTGGCTTGGGAGGTTAAAGGAATTTCCATAACGTTGTTCACAGAGGTCAAATGGTTCACCGCTACTGGCAACATCTGAAAATTCAGAATAGTTGCAACACTAATGGAATTGTTTTGATAATATTAATAATTAAACACCCATAATGCACAGCAGGTCCAGGGTCCATCACCCATGCTGGAAAGCAAACATTTGCAGTAATGATACAGTTGGAACTTAAACCGCATACTTCTGAACTGCAGTTGAGAGTGTGGAGGCACACGGATGTGAGTATAAAGTTGAAGTTGACCCCAAACAAGTAGAGAAATAATCAAGGAACAATACTTTTATTAAAACAAAAAATAAAAAAAATAATCAAGTAGAGAAATAACTGTCATACCTGGAACAGTTATAACCTAATCAAGGAACAATACTTTAACAAAAATAAAAAATATTTTAAAAACCCATGTTTAATTAAATCCTCGTGAATGATATAATTAATAAACCTGACAATCAAGCAACAATACTTTTATTAAAACAAAAAATATTAAAAAAACATATAAACTTTGCACATATTATTCCTTCATAAATGAAAAGGATATAAGATAAAAACAATTTGAAGTGGTCGAAACAATACCTCAACCCTTAATTTTCTCCAGATGAGACTTACCTTTGGTGTTGGTGTCTCTTAACATATTAACCACCACAACCATGAACATTTGGCAAACCAAGTCATTCCAAGAACATACAAGAACTAATATGCCAATATATGGAATTTGTGAAATAAAGGATGTAATGAGATTAAATATTTCTTTATTACACAAGAGAATTTATTTGAATTTTAATTGGAAAGGCAAAACGTCATAGGATCCACGCCCAAAGCACTTCCATCAACTGAAAAAGGTGAAAGAGAGGTAGATAACTGAGAGGGTTAGAGAAACCATATGGTTTGTTGCGCCACTAAGTACAAAATGAAAGAAACAAAGTTCAGAGACATCAAAATGAAGTATAATATCATTTAGCCAAGAACTATTTGAAAATTGGAAAATCGGTGACGGCAATTTTTCAAGAATTTCAAAGTTTATGATGTCGAATTTATTAGATCCCATCTTTCCCTTGATTAAGTCATTTAACATGTGGATCAACTTATATATTACGTCATTTTAACAAACCCCTCATATTTAGATGAGCTATCAATATAAGAAAAATAGGTAAATACGACCGGCCAAAAGTCCTCGCATTTACCTAAATCTGTCAGGACACGGTGGTATCTTTTAGTTTCTGGATCGGTCATAATACGGGAGGAATATTTAGTAAGTCGGTCATTTTTAAAGTAAATTGGACCAGCTAATTTTGACCATTTAAAAAAAACCGCTTAAATTCAACTGGCCAAATTTGACCAAGGTAGTCGAATTTGACTTTTCACCAAAAAATTGAAAATCCCGCCCAAACTATTAAATATTTTAAATAAATTTAAAATGTCTGCCTAAAATTAAATTCACCGTATATTGTCAAAGATGCGAATCTAAATTCCACCACCTTCGGTTGAATTAACAAACACCAGTTTTAAGAGACAAATCTCTCGCTGGAAATTGGAAAATTTCCAGATTCCGGTGAGTTTACCCAGGTCCAGTCATATTTCAGCAGCTTTAATTTCTCCAAAAAAGCTCAGTTTTCAGTCCAATTTTCCAACTTAATACACTCAAAATTGACCCAACAATCTCATATTCATATCCAAACTTACAAATAACTAGCATTTAACCGATTCCGGCCAAAATCAATTGAACGTCTGTAAAGAAAAAAACAACATTAACAAAAAATTCACCAAACTAAAAAAACCTTAATATAAACATTTTCCCCACCACATACCAAACATGTAAATGGAGCAACACAGTCAATCATAAATCATGAAAAAATTATCTACACGCTCATGTTCAATGATCTATCGATTCATAACTTCAAAATACATCAATAAACAACCTAAAGTAAAAAGTCTAATTCGAATTAAAATCGAGAAAATGGAAATTTTTGAAAAATTATCTACCTAGCTCTCTACCGAATTATTACCTTCAGGAGGGAGAGTAAGATGGTGGGAGGGACACAAATAGAAATAGAGGGGGAGAGAGAAAAAGAGAAGGGGTGGGTTACGTGAGTGAAAGGAGGGCTTCGGGTTAAAAATTTTATTTAATCATTTTTTTTTACTTATAATTTGGTTTTATTAAATGTAAATTCAACCGTTGGATGAGTGTTTTAGGGGTTAAATTTGGTGTGTTAGATCTAATGCAAGGGGACTATTGAAGTGGCACTAAATTCAACCGTAACCGGTCGAATTTAGGAGTGTCAATTAATATTTTTCTTATGCTTTCTTATAATTTCTAGGAAATTAAAATTGTAATTAATTAACTTTTTTCTTACAAATATTATAATATTAAAAATATAATAAATTATATTAACAAATTATAATTTTAATAAAAAAATTAAAATCATGAAGTTGGTCAATTTGAGCATAAATTCCATGAAAAAGATTGTGTGGTGAAATATTTAGTTAAGTTAATGATACCTTATTTGTTAAAATAATCGAGGTCTAATGATTAAAAATTGTTAAAATTTGCATATAACATTTTCTTGTAACCATTTTAACATCCATGTGGTTGGATGGTCTAATATATAAATAAAAATATTTAATTACCAAACTTTTCGGTTAAAGTTTTACTAGTTGAGTCTCAGGTCATTAAGTTATAATGAGTCAAGTGTAGTCAAATTTTGTTGAACTCAAATTTGGAACTATTTTTTATTTTGTTTTATTAAAACTTCTATACCCAATATGTATTTATAAAATTTTGAAATATTTATTTAATTATTTAACTATTCGTGTATTTTCGTTTCATGTCATGTACCCAAAAGTAAACCCAAAACCTAGACTGAATTTGAGGTTTATTTTCGTGTTCGTATACAAAAAGGTGACTTCTCTAACTTACTTAAAATAAAGATCTGAGATCAATACTCTTTGCTTAGAGAAGTGAGGGCTTATAACAATGTTATTCTAACTTATATTGGTTAATAAATTTGCAACATAAATCTTTGCCTGCTAAGAGAGCTCATAGTTACAAATAAGTAGATACATCTTACAAGAAAGCGAGAGTGCATGTTGTTATATGGATTTCAATTATGAAAAGTTCTGACCTTGATTTATTTGCCAATTTCACCACAACTCGCCTTAGTATGCTCCACCAGAGACCTCGTCTCTAGCAAAGGCAGAGGTGAGCATATAGTCCTGGAAAAAAAATATTTACTTCCCATAAAGTTGCACTATTAAGATTTAAGAGGAACCTTATCTAAGATCTTACTGCCTAACTGCTTATTGATTATTAATAAATTTGCCTTGATAGTTTCATGGCACTCCTAGCCAATGGTTAGCTCAAAAGTATGAAGTAACTGAAGAAGTTCATAATAAGCAGGGCATATATAGCTTATACAGATAATTAATCAGATAATTCCAATAAACATTATAAAGAATGCTTAGATGAGACTTCATGTGATTCTTTAAAACTGTATGATCACATGGTAAATTTCTAACCTATAATGAATGTTAATGCATATCTGATTGTTATCATTAATGTACAGACCAGCTCTCATGAAAATTTGCAAGATATACCTGAACCACTTTGCAGCATCAACAATTCCACTAATGTACACATCGGATGGAAATATCTGGAAATGAAGAGTAGAAAACATTAGACAAAGGACAAAGTATAAGCACTTGTAGCTTAATGACATGCTTGATCTAAAGTTAGAGGATTGAGCAGATCACTGAAAACTGATCACGTCACAAATGGCTAGTACATGAACGAAAAAAATTAGTGTCAGAGAAATAAATGGAACAGTAGGTCTTTTATGCCTCTTTCAATATAGTAATTAGTGACTAATTAATCTATTAAACTATTTGCGTGAAACATATACAAATATATTTTTTTTTCTTTGGTTCCTTTTGTTGTGTCATGTGTGTTTACTGCATACATATAATCACATACACAATTTACAATTCAGGCTGGATCGCTCGAGAAACCATTATCTTCATTTTTAATTTTCAGAATATTTTTATTCAGTTAGTTAAGCAATCCGGAAACAAACAGGCTAATTATTTAGTTCGTCTATTTATTTTTCAGCCTGGTTGCATAATCAATTAGGGGTTTTGTACCGATTGAGTTTTTTTCATGTTATTAATGAAATTTGCTATAAATTTGGCAAAAAAATAAATAAAAATTGGTCAATCAAGAAAAAGCGTTGTTCGAAGAAAATGTAGAGTTTTCCAAGAATGCTATAGACATAGGCATTTTTATTAGTATTTCACAATGACATAGAAGAATTATAAGCTAATTAATGATTATATGATTTTTATACTCTCCTGTGAAAGGATTTTCACATGGCCTACAACCTTAATTACCTATTATATTATAATTGAAAACGTGATCAAGAGATTCTCAAATTCATTTATATTTTTTATCCCTATATAATGATAATAATTTTATTTTTCTAATCTTTTTTTACATAATTAGATGTGATTGGTGCACTACTTATCATTTTTTCTCCTTTTCTTTTCATTAAATGCATTTCTTTGTGATTACATATTGTTTTTGTTTACATTTGAATTTAATTGTGGATTAGCAATTTATTTTATAGATTAAATTTTGGGTTCGTTGGAGTTTATTTTTGTTTTGGATAATTGTTGGCCAACTAAATTTATTTTAAATTTATCTCCACACGTGCTAGGCTTTTAAACGACATACAAAACAATACTTATAAGTAAAGTAAAATTAGTTTGAAATTATTATACATTTGATATATTACATATTATATAGACTTTGCTTGATAGGAATGTTGGATAGATATTATTTAAAACTTTTGTCTATGTAAAGTAATTGTTACTTATTTCAATTTTCAGAATTTAATTTATAGTTAATAATCAATAAAAAGATGTTATGGCTATCTAATTTATATAAAAGTGAATGAAATAAACTCTTCTTTGTTGTTATTTTGAGTAATGTATACAAGAGATAACTAATATTATCAATTTAAGATATCTGCATATAAATCCTCACAAATTTAACAATATTTGATTAATAATAATGAACATGATACTAATTTATCTATTATTTGGAAACCGGGTTACTACGATTACATTGCTTGAATTTAAAAGATAATAGATAATTAAAAAAATTAGTACAACAAGGACAGTGACAAAGAGGATGACTACGGACCTCCTTGGACAATCAGATGACACCCTCATTGGAATCAGATGACCTAATACGAGTTTTGCTACAGTGGGGGACTTTTTCTAGTTTTGGGGCAAGATTATGCAGAACTCCCTTTAGTCGCAACTGCTAAGGCCACCAATGCAAGAAATTAGAGGACATGGAATAATCAGATAGAGTGACCTTTCCTATCACCCCGTGTGCAAAACATTACACTATTTTAATAAAAATAAATAAAAGTCAATATAAAAGAATCAAAAAGAGAATTAGTATGTATACCTACCTAGATCTTTGATGTATAATGAACAATCCCTGATAAAGCTACACATATGAAAAAATTTAAGGATTAAAAGTGGCAACCTATAATAAAAAGTTAAATCAAAATCTTATTTATTAGAAATTAGTTGTACTTTTAGCACAAAGACCCTGATGTCTTCCCCACATACGCTCTCCTCACCATCTTTGCAGCTCAATTGGTTGGTCATATACTCAATTTTGAAGTTGTGGAATATGGTAACATTGGGGCCGTCAAGGAATTAGGGATTATGGAGTATGTGCAACACCCTTAATTTATATAGGCCCTGGTATATAAAACATTAGAATTTTCTAAGAAATTTCTTAGAAATTTCTTTACCTAATATCCTTCAATCAAGTAATTTTTCTATTTGTCTATTATTTTTTTTGTTCATATTCTTTGTAAGGTTTAAAAATAAAGAAATAACTTTTTTGTTTGTTTTTTATAGTTGTATGATAAATATCAAAATAAAATATTTATTAAATTTATTAATTTATTTAGTTATCCAAAAACACAATTACAAATGAAAAATTTTTGAATTTTGTAATCAGTTCATATTTCCCACTCTCTCCGTCTCAATTCTATACCGTTTCAAAGTTACTCAAAATTGTAAAATTTTATTATATAGAAATTAACTACTCCCTTATATCCACTATCTTTTCCACTACACTAGTTATATATATATATACAGACAAATAATCAAATAGAAACTAAAATTAAAATAAAAACTAGAAACTAAAATAAGCAGGTCATATATAGCTTATACGGATAATTAATCAGATAATTCCAATAAACATTATAAAGAATGCTCAGATGAGACTTCATGTGATTCTTTAAAACTGTATGATCACATGGTAATTCTGGTGAGACCTCAATGTACCAGACCAGCTCTGATGAAAATTTTCAAGATATACCTGAACGACTTTGCAGCATCAACAATTTCACTAATGTACATATCAGATCGAAATATCTGGAAGTGAAGAGCAGAAAACATTAGACAAAGGACAAAGTATAAGCACTTGTAGCTTAATGACATGCTAGATCTAAAGTTAGAGGATTGAGCAGATCACTGAAAACTGATCACGATCACGTCACAAATGGCTAGTACATGAAGGAAAAAAATTAGTGTCACAGAAATAAATGGAACAGTAGGTTTTTTATGCCTATTTCAATATATTAATTAGTGACTAATTAATCTATTAAAATATTCGCCTGAAACATGTACCAATATATTTTTTTTACTTTGGTTCCTTTTGCTGTGTCATGTGTGTTTACTGCATACATATAATCACATACACAATTCATAATTCACCAAGAAAAATCATTTCCCATTACCTAATTACTTTTTTGAGGATTATATAAGCCTCCTTATAGACTCCTAATTACTTTTGGCTGATAGCCAGGGCCACGATGTGTTAGATAGTTCAAGCATTCTTGTTTACATATACAAGTACATTTCAGAAAAATGTAGATAACACATTAAGGAATTTATAAAGAATTTTAAGTGTAACAAAAAACATTTCCGACAAGGACATAATGTGGAAAAGTGAATTAGCAGGGACGTAAAAAGGTACTTGGTTTCTTTTATCTTTACTCCTCAAAGTATCGAACCATGATACATGGACAGAGGTTATGTATAAAATTCTATGCAGCTGTTACAAAGATCATACCTCAACATTTTTAATCTCCATGGTACCATCCACTAGCAATTCATGTGTCTCTTCATATGGATGGATAATGTCTTCTATTTTTAATTGAGAGAACAAGTTTTCTAGGCAAGGAGCATATGTCGTTAAAGATAACTTCATATTGTTATTTTCATACTAATATTTTAAAACGAATTAAACATAAATCGTAGGTCGGTATTATATGCTCAACGGGAAAACTTGGGGACAATGGACTTAGTAAAACGTGCTTACTAAATTCTACTACAAACATGAGCTTACTTGGTATCAACAGAATTGGGTATGATGGGCTTACACCTAATGCAAACAATCGTGTAAAACCAATACAAAGTGACACGGTATAAATTTACAATCCGAAATCATAATAATTCGTTATTCCTTAGATAGGTTATATCTATATCCAAATTAGGATTATTATTATCGAACTAAAATATTATTTTTATGCACAATAAAATCATAATAAAGTTATATATAATATTATAACATCCATATTAAAATAAGTATGTGCATCGCACATGTTATCTATACTACTATATTAAAACCAAACTCAAGATAAATCGTTCATGAGAATTATGGCCTCGACAGAAAAATGAGCTTATTAAAATCTAATACAAAGATGAGCTTACATGGTATAAACATGATAGCTTATTAAGATCTATTACAAACAATCATCTTAAAACTAATACAAAGTGATATATTATAAGTTTAGAATCTGTAATCATAATAATTTGATAATTCTTTAAATAATATATATCTATATCCAATTTAGATTTATTAATTTTTAATTATTATTATGCACAATATATTCATATTAGATTCAGAACATTACAACTATAATATTAAAATAAGCTCGTGCATCGCATGGGTTGTTCGATATTCTATACTACTATAAAGCCGAACTTAAGATAAAGCGTTGGTCATTACAATGGGATTAACTACTCAGAATCAATGGATTTGATAAAAATGGGTTACTAAAATCTAATAAAACATATTTTTTTAAAAATCCAATTCAAAGTGATAGCTTAAATTCTAATATGGAAATATAATATTTTTTTAGTGCTTTATATAGTATATATTTTTATCCAATTTAGATATATTAATATCCAATTAAAATAATATTATTATTCGCACTAAAATCATATTAGAATCATTGCATTATTTATATCACAATAATATAAACTCGTGCATCACATAAGTTGTTAGTTAGTACTATATTAAAGTCGCATTCAAGATAAATCATTGGTCGGTATTTTGGGCTAAACAACATTCGTGAAGTGAGCTTATTAAAATCCAATACAAACATATTTATTAAAAACCTGATCTATTTATCTATATATATTATATACTCCCACCTTTAATCTAAACTACTTTATTTCTGGTTAATAGGCTAAAACATAATTGAACTCACTTCTTTGTAGTTGGGTAATTTGATAAGTGGCATTTTATACCACTTAGAACGTCTTAAAATGGCTTAAATTGGTGTCTTGAAATCAAGTATTTTGTGTATTTGATGCGTTTTTCTAGTGTTTATGCATTTCAGGGTATTAGTTGCATTTCGGAGGAGGAATCATCAAGAATAAGCCTTGGCATGTGTTCACCATTGCGAGAGGAAAAGAACGGGCAGATTACGGCGAAGAAACGGAGCAAACCTGGAATTTTTCCAGTAGGGTCCTGCGCGCCCGCGCAGCAATGCTGAGCGGCCGCGCAGCAGCCTTGCGCGCCCGCGCAGAAATGCTGAGCGGCCGCGCAGGGTCGGGGAAAAAGCTGAATTATTTTAGACTTCTACTTCTGTTTGGCTTCCAACTTTTATGTAATCTGAGTTTTATGGGACTATTATATAAGTAGATTTGAGACGTTTTCATAGAGAATATGAAAGAGATTATGTTTTAGATTGTGTTTTGCGCAAGAAGCGAAGGAGATAAGGAAGAAGACCGATTTAGCACACCGCAACGAAGAGGAAGCATATGTTCTTGTGATTCTTGTTTCGTTGTAACGTTGGATGCTAGTTTTCTTGCTTTGACTTATTTACTCTTGTGACGTACTCTGTTTTAATATAATTAGTTTAGTTATTATTTTCTTGTGTCGTTTATCATGATTTCATATGAACCCATGATGGCGATAAGTTCTATTATGGGCTAATCGTGATCATGGGGTTGCAACGGATTTATTATGAAATTCTTTAGTTAATTGTTTAATACTTTAGTGTGTGATGATTGCATGATATCTAGTATTGGTTGTGCGTATTCGTCTTATGTGCGTCGCGAACATATAAGATAGGGTGTTAATCTCTTGTGAAGCGACGGTGGATCTTGAGATTTAGAACTTGCCATGCTAGCATAGGTTCATGTACGTTGTGCATGATTAGTGGGTAACTCTAACAGTTTTATTTGCCTTATGTAATCAAAAGGAATAACTTGTGCTTAAATCGTTGTGTTGTCAATTTCTGTAGACATATAGGAACTCAACATAATTGATGACTATTCAACTTCTATCTTAATTGTGGATGCTTGGTAGAATGGTATTAGTACAATGAAAGTTGGCTTTTATCAGTTTCGTGTTATTCGATTAATATCATCACTGTCACATGCTAAAGGTAATAACAATGGCTATAGAAGGAAGTAATAATGAAGTTGTGATCTCATGAGTGTTTTATTATTGATAAATTGAAGTGTTAGTTAAGTGGTTAATTAAGTAGTTAATTATAGTTAATATTTAATCAACAATTTTAAGTGTTATCTTAACATTGAGAAGTAATCATACATTGGTGAGTGAGTTTAATTAGACAATAACTTAGTCTGAGTCTCTGAGGGAACGAACTAGAAAGTATTCTATATTACTTGTGAACGCGTATACTTGCGTGAATATTAGTGCGTGATTTTGCCCTAACAAGTTTTTGGCGCCGCTGCCGGGGACTCGGCGTATTTGTTTAGTTTATGTACTTACCATCATTGGTCATTAGGACTCAGTGATTAGGACGTAGTAGTTAATTACTCTTTTCGGTTGTGTTTCAGGTACTTTAGCAAGCGTTTATGCAAACTCGTTCTCGTGCTCGCAAGAGGACCTTAGATACAGCTGAGGAGAAAGACGAAGTTCTTGATACTCCGGAGAAGTTAGATTTTGAGGATTCGGATTCAGGAACTGAGCAGAAAGAACCAGTAAACATGGGAGATCGTATTGTTCAAGCTGATCCAGCTCTTATGGATTTTTCTCGGCCTAAAATTGATGACATTCAGTCAAGCATCCTTCATCCGGCTATTCAAGCTAACACCTTTGAAATCAAGCCGGGCACTATTCAGATGGTGCAGAATTCTGTTTCTTTTGGAGGAGCGGCAACTGAAGACCCCAACATGCACATAAGGAATTTTGTCGAGATCTGCAGCACTTTTAAGTATAATGGCGTGACTGATGAGGCTATCAAGTTGAGGTTTTTCCCATTCTCACTGAGGGATAAGGCTAAAGACTGGTTACATTCTGAACCAGCTGGGTCCATCACTACGTGGCAAGATCTTGCGCAAAAGTTTCTGGTGAAGTTTTATCCAATGGCAAAGACTGCTGCTATGAGGAGTGCTCTTACTCAGTTTGCGCAGCAACCTACAAAATCTATGTGCGAGGCTTGGGAACGCTACAAGGAAATGTTGAGAAAATGTCCACATCATGGAATGCCGGATTGGATGGTAATCACTGGTTTTTATAATGGTTTGGGGGCCCAATCTCGGCCCATGCTCGATGCAACAGCTGGAGGCGCCTTATGGGTTAAAAGCTATACTGAGGCGTATAATCTTATCGAGACGATGGCTGCAAATGAGCATCAAAACCCAACTCAGAGGATGACGTCAGGCAAGGTAGCAGGTATTCTGGAAGTTGATGCAGCCACCGCTATTGCAGCCCAGCTCCAAGTGCTATCAATGAAGGTTGATTCTTTGGCTACGTATGGAGTTAATCAAATAGCTATGGTTTGTGAGCTTTGTGCAGGTTCTCATGCTACGGATCAGTGTTTTCTTGTCAACGAATCTGTTCAGTATGTGAATAATTATCAGCGACAACAGCAGCCTGTGCCAGCAACCTATCATCCTAACAACAGAAATCATCCAAATTTCAGCTGGGGGAATAATCAGAATGCTATTCAGCCACCATATCAGCAAGGAGTGAGTAAACAGTTTAACCCACCTGGATTCCAGCAACCACAGCAGTATGCTACAAGGCAATCATATCCTCAACAGGGAAGTGCAGCTGCACCTACTAGTGCTGATTTTGAAGAACTTAAGCTGTTGTGCAAGAGTCAGGCGGTTTCTATCAAGACCTTGGAAAATCAAATCGGTCAATTAGCCAATGCAGTGCTCAATCGTCAACCTGGCACTCTTCCCAGTGACACGGAAGTACCAGGCAGGAAGGAAGCTAAAGAGCAAGTCAAGGCTATTACCTTAAGGTCTGGAAAAGTAGCTGATGCTGAAAAGGCAAAAGAAGTCGAAGCTGAAGTTAGAGATGAAAAATCTAAGCAAAAGGAGAAAGTGGCGGAACCAAGGAAGACTACTGTTGAACACACTCTGCCTGAGGCTAATACAGGGGAGAAACAGCTCTATCCTTCACCACCTTTTCCGAAGAGATTGCAGCAACAAAAGCTGGATAGACAGTTCGGGAAGTTTCTGGAGGTGTTCAAGATACTTCACATCAATATACCTTTCGCTGAGGCTCTGGAACAAATGCCTAGTTATGCGAAGTTTATGAAGACTATTCTTTCAAGGAAGGTGAAACTGGATGACCTTGAAACCGTTGCTCTCACGGAAGAATGCAGCGCTGTTCTGCAGCAAAAGTTACCACCAAAACTGAAAGATCCAGGAAGCTTCACCATTCCTTGCACCATTGGCAATCTAACTTTTGACAAGTGCCTTTGTGATTTGGGAGCAAGCATTAATCTGATGCCCTTGTCGATCTTTAAAAAGCTGGATCTGCCTGATCCAAAACCCACATACATGTCGCTACAATTGGCGGACCGTTCCATTACTTACCCAAGGGGCATAGTTGAGGATGTGCTCATCAAGGTGGATAAGCTCTTCTTTCCTGCAGATTTTGTTATTCTGGATTTTGAGGAAGATAAGAAGATTCCCATAATCTTGGGGAGGCCTTTCTTGGCTACTGGCCGTACCTTGATAGATGTACAAAAAGGGGAACTTACTATGCGGGTCCAAGATCAGGATGTGACGTTCAACGTATTCAAGGCAATGAAATTCCCTACAGAAGATGATGAGTGTTTAAAAGTGGATGTGATTGATTCCGCAGTTACTTCAGAACTCGATCACATGCTAATGTCTGATGCATTGGAAAAGGCCTTAGTGGGGGATTTTGACAGCGATGATGAAGATAGCAACGAGCAATTACAATATCTGAACGCTTCTCCATTGAAGCGAAAGCTCGACATACCATTTGAATCTCTTGGTACTTCTGACCTTAAGAATGCTGAAGGGAAGCTCAAACCATCAATAGAGGAAGCACCTACCTTGGAGCTCAAACCATTACCTGAACACTTGAGGTATGCTTTTTTAGGTGATTCATCTACGTTACCTATTATTATTTCAGCTGACCTTTCAGGTAGTGAGGAAGACAAGCTCTTAAGGATTTTGAGAGAATTCAAATCGGCTATAGGATGGACCATAGCAGACATCAAGGGGATAAGTCCTTCATATTGTATGCATAAAATTCTGTTAGAGGAAGGTAGTAAGCCAACTGTGGAACAGCAGCGAAGACTGAACCCGATGATGAAGGAGGTGGTGAAGAAAGAAATTCTGAAATGGCTAGATGCAGGCATCATTTATCCTATTTCTGACAGCTCGTGGGTGAGCCCCGTGCAATGTGTACCTAAGAAAGGAGGTATCACTGTGGTCGCAAATGAAAAGAATGAGCTCATCCCTACTCGAACAGTTACAGGATGGAGAGTAGGCATGGATTATAGAAAATTGAACAAAGCCACAAGGAAGGATCACTTCCCTCTCCCATTCATTGATCAAATGCTTGACAGATTGGCGGGACATGAGTATTTTTGTCTTCTGGATGGTTATTCCGGGTATAATCAGATTTGTATTGCACCTAGAGGATCAGGAAAAGACTACCTTCACTTGTCCATTTGGCACATTTGCTTTTCGTAGAGTTTCGTTTGGGTTATGTGGCGCCCCGGCCACCTTTCAGAGATGTATGATGGCTATATTCTCTGACATGATTGGAAATAACGTCGAAGTGTTCATGGATGACTTCTCCGTCTTTGGACACTCATATGATGAATGTTTGAATAATCTGCGCGCCATACTCAAAAGATGCGTGGAAACTAATTTGGTGCTTAATTGGGAGAAATGTGATTTTATGGTGCGTGAAGGCATTATCCTTGGGCATAAGGTGTCTAGCAAAGGTCTGGAGGTGGACAAGGCCAAGGTGGGAGTCATTGAAAATCTTCCCCCACCTAATTCGGTGAAAGGAATCCGTAGTTTTCTCGGTCATGCGGGTTTTTATCGGCGATTCATCAAGGACTTTTCAAAGATATCTAAGCCGTTGTGCAATTTACTTGAGAAAGATGTGCCTTTCAAATTTGATGATGAATATTTGGCAGCATTCGAGACTCTCAAGGAGAGTTTGATCACGGCACCAGTTATTACAGCACCAGATTGGACAGAACCGTTTGAGATGATGTGTGATGCGAGTGACTATGCGGTAGGTGCAGTTCTGGGACAGCACAAGAAAAATCTCTTCCATGTGGTCTACTATGCGAGTAAGACTTTAAATGGGGCCGAATTGAACTACACCACTACTGAGAAGGAGCTTTTGGCTATAGTCTTTGGCTTTGAGAAATTTCGATCTTATCTGCTTGGTACGAAAGTAACAGTATTCACTGATCATGCAGCTATTCGCTATCTGGTTTCTAAGAAGGATTCGAAGCCGAGACTCATTCGTTGGGTGCTTTTACTTCAGGAATTTGAGTTAGAGATCAAAGATAGAAAAGGTACCGAGAATCAAGTAGCTGACCATCTCTCTAGGTTGGAGAATCCCGATTCTACTTCACAAGATAGGACGTTAATCAATGAATCTTTTCCGGATGAGCAGTTGTTTGCAATTCAGGAGGAAGAACCATGGTTTGCAGATATTGTAAAATATCTTGTCAGCAATATAATGCCGCTTAATTTGACATCCGCTCAAAAGAAGAAGTTTCTGCATGAGGTGAAGTGGTATATGTGGGATGAACCATATTTGTTTAGACAGGGAGCTGATCAGATCATCAGGAGATGTATCCTGTTCTGTGAGACGGAGGGGATATTACGAGACTGCCATTCCACGGTTTATGGTGGACACTATGGAGGTGAGAAGACGACAGCTCGTATTCTGCAAGCAGGTTTTTTCTGGCCTACTTTGTTCAAGGATGCTCATCAGTTTGTTTTAAGGTGTGATCGTTGCCAAAGAGTGGGAAATTTGTCAAGGAAGGATGAGATGCCATTAAATGTGATGCTTGAAGTCGAGGTCTTTGATGTATGGGGAATAGATTTCATGGGGCCTTTTATCTCATCTTGTAATAATCAGTACATCTTACTGGCAGTCGATTATGTCTCAAAATGGGTCGAAGTTAAAGCTTTACCGACAAATGATACAAAGGTAGTACTAAATTTTCTTCATAAGCAAATTTTCACAAGGTTTGGAATGCCTCGGGTAATCATAAGTGATGAAGGATCGCATTTTTGCAACCGTAAGTTCACTTCTATGATGCAGCGTTATAATGTGAATCATCGAGTAGCTACTGCCTATCATCCGCAAACAAATGGTCAAGCGGAAGTGTCTAACAGAGAGATAAAGCGCATTCTAGAGAAGGTTGTTTGTCCGTCAAGGAAGGATTGGTCTTTAAAGCTCGATGAAGCTGTTTGGGCTTACAGAACAGCATATAAAACTCCACTTGGGATGTCACCGTTTCAGTTGGTGTACGGTAAGGGATGTCATCTACCGGCAGAGCTTGAGCATAAGGCCTACTGGGCATTGAAGAAATTGAACCTGGATTTAGATGCAGCTGGTAAGAAAAGAATGCTTCAGCTTAATGAACTTGATGAATTTCGACTTCAAGCGTACGAGAATAACAAAATGTATAAGGAAAAGGTGAAGAGGTGGCACGATAGGAAGCTACATCCTAAGTTATTTGTGCCAGGGCAACAAGTTCTGTTATTCAACTCTCGGCTCCGACTTTTTCCTGGGAAGTTGAAATCAAGGTGGTCTGGACCTTTTATTGTCAAAACTGTGTTTCCACATGGAGCGGTGGAAATTTTTGAGAATGATTCGGACCAAGCATTCAAGGTTAACGGTCAGCGGTTGAAGCACTACTATGGGGACATGGCAAACCGAGAGGTGGTTAGTGCCATTTTGTTGACTACTTGAGAAAGGTACGGAACGTCAAGCTAATGACGAAAAAGAAAGCGCTGCGTGGGAGGCAACCCATGAATTGTTGTTACAGGATCCCTTAGAAGTTAATAACCTATCCAAAAACACAAAAAAATCAGAAAAAAGGGGCTGAAATTTTTTTTTTTCCAGAGACCCTCTGCGCGCCCGCGCAGCTATGCTAAGCGGTCGCGCAGCTTACTGCGCGCCCGCGCAGAAATGCTGAGCGGCCGCGCAGGGGTCGAGTTCCAGAAAATTTTTTACAGTTCAGAAAAAAAAAAAAAAACAAAAACACAAAAACCCATCACAGCCCATAAACCCACGAATTCTTTTCCCATTACCCCATAGATTTTATCCCTCAACCCCACTCCTAATCTAATTTAACCTACTCCACACACTATATATACATACACCTATCCTACATATCTCCCACAAACTTCCTACACTTAAACCCTCTCATAAACATCAAAAATCAGTTCTTACACACTTTTATTCACAAAATCAATGGCACCCAAGAGAGCACGCACTATTGACAGCAGCAGCACAGTTCCTACTGCTGATTCATCAAGGGGTACTGCTGCAAGGCCTCGGTTAACTGATAGAGCTGCGGAGGAGGAGTACACTAGGCTGTTGGGGAAGCCGATTCTGAAGGAGAGGGGGTTTTTACCATGGGGGAGGGATGGTGAGTTGTTGCCCATGATTGCAGAGAAGGGGTGGATAGCTTTTTGTGAGTCACCCGAAGCAGTACCGATGAGTGTTGTTCGCGAGTTCTACGCGAACGCGAAGGCTGAAAAGAATGGGTTTTCTGTAGTTCGTGGGCTGACGGTTGATTATCATCCTGCGGCGATTCGCCGTGTGATTGGACAGCGAGAGAGGAAGCCCGAGGAGGAGAACTGGAATGAAAAGACTGCTGAGGATTTTGACTTGGATTTGATTTGTGCGACTCTCTGTCGACCGGGCACAGTTTGGAACCGCAGTCCAGCCAATAATGAGTATCGTCACTTTCCGGCGATCGCCATGAACAGGTATGCCCGTGCATGGAATGCATTTATATGTGCTAATATTTTGCCTTCTTCACATGCACACGAGGTCACAGTTGAGAGAGCACAGTTGTTGTGGGGAATTCTGAATGAGGAATACTATGTGGACCTTGGTGAGTTTATCTACCAAGGAATTCTAAGTTTTTGAGGGGAGCAAAGCATATGAACATCCCTTATGCATCCACGGTTACGAAGCTATGCCGAGCAGTAGGAGTGAACTGGCCGGCTCATGAGCAGTTGCAGTTGTCAGCAGCTCCGATAGATTCTGGCACTCTGAATGGGATGTAGGAGTGGACCGGTGGTGAGCCTGAGGAGCATGGGCTGGGTTATCGTCTTCCAGGAGGGCGTCCAGCACGAGGTGCTACTATGGCTAGGCCAGGGCGTGGTGAGGCTGGTTCTTCGAGAGCTCAGGAGGGTGCTGGGATGGGTGATGCCCAGTATAGGAGGCTTTCACGGTGGATGGATGCCATGTATGAGACGCAGAGCAGGTTTGCTCAGGAGCTCACCCTTGCGTTAGGGACTGCTTTTCGAGGCCTTGGAGCTGATATCCAGTGGCCAGTTTTTGGTGAGGACTCTGCATACCCGCCGCCTGATACTCCACCCACTGAGGGTGATGATGATGATGACTCCGAGTAGGTATACCCTGTGTTCCTTTCTACTACCTTCACTGGGGACAGTGAAGATTTTAAGTTTGGGGGTGGTAGTTAAGGAATATTTTGTGTGTGTCATATAGCTGCATATTCATGATAGTTAGTTCATATAGTTGCATAATTTTTGCCATATAGTTTTTTTTATATAGCTTTATTTGTTTGTCATATCATATAGCTCATGCATATACCATGATCCCTTTTGCAATGATTTATCGACTGAATTGTGATATTGATGCGAGTGTAGTGATAGCATTAAAGTGTTATTAAGTTGTGTAGGTTGATATGCATGCTAGAAGCACTTGTATTTTCACTAAGTCTTAGAGAATGCTTAAGGGCTAGATTGTTGTTATGATCTGATTATTTTCGAGGATAATCTATTTATTATGCTTAGAATTTGATAATAGGTTCTTAGTGGTAAAGGCATGAAAAAGAAAAAAAAATGGAGTAAAAATGGAATTTGTTGCTAGTTGTGGCTAGGCGTCAAATGGCTAGTAGCCTTCTCGCATGTTATGCGAGTAGTCTAGGGTTGAGCAAGATGGAGCGAAACGCACTTGCTCAGAGAAAAAAAAAAATTTTGCATAATTGATCAAGAGTGGGTTCTTTGGTATTCGAGTTATTATGTTCTTAGGGGACTTTGTGCCTAGTGACCTAAGGCTTTTAGAGTCTGGGATCCGCTAACCTAACGCTCGTTACATGGATACTATTGTATAAGTCTTTTGTGGACCTCACTCATTGCACAGTCAAATAAGCATTTGAGTTGTAAATAAAAAGCACGATTCCGTAGTAAGCTCCAAAGTTCTTGTAGTGTTGTATATCACTTTGTGCCTAGAATTTTTATTCTTTGTATAATCGTAGGATTGCCTTGAGGATAGTCTAGTCATAGTAATTGGTCTAGTTCCGAAGCATATCTGTTAAGCATTTGCACACACCACGTTTCTGGCTGTATGTCCGTTTGCATGAGTTTATTGATCTTTAGTGTCTAACTGCATTCGTTGAGACGTGATAATTTGGTTGGTTAATTGTAGTAAGGGGGATCGTTGCATTTTCATATAGATTACATTCATGCATATTTTTAGTTATTTTGAGTCTGTGACGCTTGAGGACAAGCATCGATTTAAGTTTGGGGGTGTGATAAGTGGCATTTTATACCACTTAGAACGTCTTAAAATGGCTTAAATTGGTGTCTTGAAATCAAGTATTTTGTGTATTTGATGCATTTTTCTAGTGTTTATGCATTTCAGGGTATTAGTTGCATTTCAGAGGAGGAATCATCAAGAATAAGCCTTGGCATGTGTTCACCATTGCGAGAGGAAAAGAACGGGCAGATTACGGCGAAGAAACGGAGCAAACCTGGAATTTTTCCAGTAGGGTCCTGCGCGCCCGCGCAGCAATGCTGAGGGGCCGCGCAGCAGCCTTGCGCGCCCGCGCAGAAATGCTGAGCGGCCGCGCAGGGTCGGGGAAAAAGCTGAATTATTTTAGACTTCTACTTCTGTTTGGCTTCCAACTTCTATGTAATCTGAGTTTTATGGGACTATTATATAAGTAGATTTGAGACGTTTTCATAGAGAATATGAAAGAGATTATGTTTTAGATTGTGTTTTGCGCAAGAAGCGAAGGAGATAAGGAAGAAGACCGATTTAGCACACCGCAACGAAGAGGAAGCATATATTCTTGTGATTCTTGTTTCGTTGTAACGTTGGATGCTAGTTTTCTTGCTTTGACTTATTTACTCTTGTGACGTACTCTGTTTTAATATAATTAGTTTAGTTATTATTTTCTTGTGTCGTTTATCATGATTTCATATGAACCCATGATGGCGATAAGTTCTATTATGGGCTAATCGTGATCATGGGGTTGCAACGGATTTATTATGAAATTCTTTAGTTAATTGTTTAATACTTTAGTGTGTGATGATTGCATGATATCTAGTATTGGTTGTGCGTATTCGTCTTATGTGCGTCGCGAACATATAAGATAGGTTGTTAATCTCTTGTGAAGCGACGGTGGATCTTGAGATTTAGAACTTGCCATGCTAGCATAGGTTCATGTACGTTGTGCATGATTAGTGGGTAACTCTAACAGTTTTATTTGCCTTATGTAATCAAAAGGAATAACTTGTGCTTAAATTGTTGTGTTGTCAATTTCTGTAGACATATAGGAACTCAACATAATTGATGACTATTCAACTTCTATCTTAATTGTGGATGCTTGGTAGAATGGTATTAGTACAATGAAAGTTGGCTTTTATCAGTTTCGTGTTATTCGATTAATATCATCACTGTCACATGCTAAAGGTAATAACAATGGCTATAGAAGGAAGTAATAATGAAGTTGTGATCTCATGAGTGTTTTATTATTGATAAATTGAAGTGTTAGTTAAGTGGTTAATTAAGTAGTTAATTATAGTTAATATTTAATCAACAATTTTAAGTGTTATCTTAACATTGAGAAGTAATCATACATTGGTGAGTGAGTTTAATTAGACAATAACTTAGTCTGAGTCTCTGAGGGAACGAACTAGAAAGTATTCTATATTACTTGCGAACGCGTATACTTGCGTGAATATTAGTGCATGATTTCGCCCTAACATAATTGAACTCAAAAAGTTTGCAGTCGACTAACTTGCATTTACATGATCATTGTCAACATATTTAAATGGACTAACCGAGTGCTGATATGGCTCTATGACATGTTAAAAAATAACCAGATGGCTTGCTAATTTGTCATAATTCGAGTAACAATATACATTGATGGGGATCGATAAACGGGGGAATGTTATACATATACATTATATATATATATATATAACTAAGTATTAAAGAGGCTGAGTAAGATTATGGGATTAAGAACTGAGATGATAGGTGAGATGATAGGTATGAGTACATCAACACATGTACAAAAGCACCTTAACAATAAAGTCTTACATTATACCTAAATAATTGAAATCAATTAATCATAATACCCATAAATTGAAAAGGCATTGAATTCAAAATGCGTATATGAACACTAGAAATTAACTCATCGATTCATTATTTTTTTTGTTTCTTTTTGGTCTGATCCCTTCTCCATCTTTCAATTCCTTCCTTCAATTTTTTTTTCTTTGATCATACTTCTTGAGCAATTTGATCGGCTTTCCTTTTCATCTTCATGTGTAAATAGTATTAATATATAACTGTTTCTAAACTTTGTTATTTGATGTGCGTGGTTCAAAAGGTTCAGTCTTATTTATGTTTTAATTGTGTCTAATTGTACCAGTGGACTTACGGGTCATAAAGCCTACACGCATAGCTAAAAAAACTTAACGTCCCTTTGTTACAAATCAACAAAAATTAAAGCAAAAGGTTTTTTTCTTTAATTAATCAAGTGCAAGTTAATATTAGTAAAGAAAGTTAATATTTATTTTATTACGTGTTCCTCGACACTGAGGGCATCCCTCAAACGAAACCAAACTAAAGATAATTATTGAAACCGTAATAATGGACTTAGCACGCTTATTTTTTTATGTATTGATTATAATTAGATACTTAAATTTCAATCCTTTTTTTTCTAATTCGGACAAAAATATTATAGTAAACATATATATGACCTTATTTCGTATCTCACAGAAAATAAAGTTACTAATAATTTGATAATTGAATTCTTCTTTAATGTTATACAAGCGTGTAACCCGTGCGATGCACGGATTAATTTTAATATTTTTTTTCCTATTATTAGTATAATCTTATTTTTATAAAAAATAAATAAATTATTTAATAATCCGTGCGCTGTCCGGATTAATTTTGACATTTTTCAAGGAAAATATGGTATAATTGATTGATTTGATCTTGGTTAACACTATTCTAAAATTTTGTTAGCACTTTTCAAAATAATATAGACACATATAATTTATTAAAATAATTAATTTATATATCAAATTTAACTACAAACTCTATTAATCGCCCAAATTCTTATTAACCTTTTTTTTATTAAAAGTAAAACACTTAATAAAATATATAAAATAGAATAATAGATTATTAAATAATTTATTAAATTAATTGAAATTGAACAATATGTTATTAATTAATAATATATATTTTGTACGATAAATTATCCTATAACCCGTGCGGTGCCCGGTAATTTTAATATTTCTTGTCATACTTTTGTAAATTACTTATTTTCATAAAAAGAAAATAAATTATAAAATATTTAATGTAAATATGAAATTAATGATATAATTATTTTTTTATGTAAGTAGTATAGTAGAGTTTGTAAAGAAGTTAGAGTTTAAGTAGTATAATATAGATATAACTACTACAAATGATAGACTTTGTAGTTATGTTGGATACATAAATTAAATATTTTAATAATTATATGTGTTTAATTTTTTTTGGAAGGTGGTAGAAAATATTTTAGGAAGGTGTTAAGCACCGACCAAACCAATCAATTATAATAGTATAGTATAGATGGTTTCTCCCTATAACATTTAAATAACTATATAATTTACATGATTAACAAATCATTATCATGTTTTACCTACATGTTTGTACTCAAAATATCAAACTATTATAACCATAATATTTTATATTGTATTTTATTTTTAAAAATTATACAATATTCAATAGAATATATTTATGAGCCTAATCATACTAGCTTTATTTCTTTTAACGCCAGAACCTCAAAATACTTTTAAAATGTTTGTTTGAGAAGCCACATAAATATAGAAGAAGATTATGAGATGGTTTTTCTAAGTATAATACATTAATTATTGTTTTTATCTATGATTGTCCATCTTCTATTCCCATAGAAAATTAAATAATTTTGATTATACTTGTATAATTTCAAAATCCAATATAATATTCTCCCAAACATATGACTTACTTTTAAAAATCTATATATTATGAAATATATTTATTCAAATTATAATATTACTATTTTGGCATTTATTTTTTAAAAAATGAAGATGGTAAGAAGAATCTAGAACGTCCATTTCAATTCTAGCACTCGTACTTCTTAAAAACATCCGTAGAAGTTTAAATTCACATATGTTAGCTCTATTATGTTAGATGTATGTCTTAATAACCCCACTAAAATTTTTCTACACACATATGTGTATTATTTGTACATGTACCCCCCACAATCTTGTGTTATCCCTTATAAACTCTAAGCTTAGGTAATGATAAACTTGAGATAATTCTTTTAACTCTCATGTGATTATTCTCTTTGTAGGACATTAAATAATGTTTTTATGGGTGTTGTATGAAATATATATTTAAATATATGTCTATGTGACCAACTTAAACTATATATGGATTCATTTTATGATATTAAGGATTTCAATTTTGTAATTGTAAATAAAATTTGACACTTTGTAGTGTTTCAAGATTTAAGGTCTCGGGGATCAGCAGAATTAATTTACACTGAGAAATGCATTTAGAATATATTATAATTGCTTTGATTTTTTGTTTTTCTTTTAAAAATTAGTATCTTAATTATTTTAAAGCATAAACATGTTAACATGTTTAGTTTCTGAAATTTGAGTAGTTTTACTCTATTGTTTGGCCTACAGCAAGAACAATATCAAGGGCAACACCAAGGCCAATACCCAACATTCATTCTGCAAGGACAGTCACAAAGCCAAGACCCAACCTGGGTCCTAACAAGAAGAAGATCAGCAATAAGTTCAAGGGCACACAGGTAAGAACATATTATTCATCTACTTTTTTAGATTCCTAAATTAGGGAGAATTTTTTATCTTTTGAAAGTGACTCAAGCACTACTAAAATTTTAGTAGATCATTAAACAAAACAAAGGAATAACCATATAAAGGTTGTTTGTACCAGCTGACTTATTGCATTATAGATGTCACGGAGACTCCGTATATTTTTGGTGCCCACCTACACTATTGCTTCTACGTTCTGATGTCAATTGTGTCAACATATAGGAATTTGTTAAGAACTTTTGCCGAGGATTGGATCATCATTTCCACTATTATCTTTGTTGATTTATCTTCATCATCATCATCATCAATCATTACACAAAGAGTTATCTTCATCATCATCAATCATTACACAATAGACGTGCTACAATTCTTTCTTTTACGCTCCATCACCGAAAGTCTACTTCATCATGCATACAACCACGTGAAAAGATTAAATTTTTTTAGTGGTTTATAGAGTCGATAGACCTTGCTTCTTTTGTCATATGCGGTAAAGATACATTTCTTGACAATCTCATCTAATCTCATCTAGCTTTTTCTTTTCTTGTCAGGAATATGTGCATATGCAATGCAACCGAAAATTCTTAGATTTCCAACCAAGCGCTTGCCAATCGCCGACCTTGTTGGAAGATAAAGATACTTTGGTGCCATTTTTTGTGATACATTGCTCGGCTTGCTTTTTTGTGGGATACTTATACATGTTTGATATTTAATTACAGGTTTTGCTTCTGTTCTTTGTGTCTATTCATTGCAAAACTTCTCTCTTGTAGTTATCATGTGAGAGACAGACAGCTAGACCTTCTCCTTTTCGATTTAAATTCCAATTATCCTCTTGCACTTGTCCTTTTGTAATGTACCTTATAAAGTTCTCATTTTTGGTTTAAAAATCTAATAACCTAAGAGATTCTCATGCTTTTGGATTACTCATCTGATGAGCCTAGAGAACTGCTCCTCAATTCACATCTGATGAACCTTTGGAACTTCTCCTCTTCAATTCATCATGTGGGCCCGTGGAGCCATGTGCCCCAGTCGTCTGGATATGCTAATCAGGAGCTTATTCTCATTCATCCTCAAGACACCTGCAATAGTGATCCTCGCTCCTCCGACATTATTAAACTTGTGCTCTGAATTATGCTGCTGGTTAAATAGGCTTGGGAGGTTAAAGGAATTTCCATAATGTTGTTCACAGAGGTCAAATGGTTCACGGCTACTGGCAACATCTGAAAATTCAGAATAGTTGCAACACTAATGGAATTGTTTTGATAATATTAATAATTTACACCCATAATGCACAGCAGGTCCAGGGTCCATCACCCATGCGGGAAAGCAAACATTTGCAGTAATGATACAGTTGGAACTTAAACCGTGTACTTCTGAACTGCAGTTGAGTCTGGAGGCACACGGATGTGAGTATAAAGTTGAAGTTGACCCCAAACAAGTAGAGAAATAATGTATCATATCATAGAGCATCATGTTGCAAATGTGTGTACATAAGAAAAAATCTGTTACACTAGTGAAGATGCACAGTCTTCCTTCTTCAAAGTCTTGGGAGAGATGATGTTTAATCCGTTGTACTAGTACACTCATTCCCTAAAATTTAAGTTACAAAAATTAGGAGAATGAATAACTAATCTATTGCAGTTTCTCTTATGTCCTCTTAAAGCCTTACCAAGTATGACTGGAATAGTTATAACCTAATCAAGGAACAATACTTTAACAAAAATAAAAAATATTTTAAAAACCCATGTTTAATTAAATCCTCGTGAATGATATAATTAATAAACGTGACAATCAAGCAACAATACTTTTATTAAAACAAAAAATATTAAAAAAACATATAAACTTTGCACATATTATTCCTTCATAAATGAAAAGGATATAAGATGAAAACAATTTGAAGTGGTCGAAACAATACCTCAACCCTTAATTTTCTCCGCATGAGACTTACCTTTGGTGTTGGTGTCTCTTAACATATTAACCACCACAACCGTGAACATTTGGCAAACCAAGTCATTGCAAGAACATACAAGAACTAATATGCCAATATATGGAATTTGTGAAATAAAGGATGTAATGAGATTAAATATTTCTTTATTACACAAGAGAATTTATTTGAATTTTAATTGGAAAGGCAAAACGTGATAGGATCCACGCCCAAAGCACTTCCATCAACTGAAAAAGGTGAAAGAGAGGTAGATAACTGAGAGGGTTAGAGAAACCATATGGTTTGTTGCACCACTAAGTACAAAATGAAAGAAACAAAGTTGAGAGACATCAAAATGAAGTATAATATCATTTAGCCAAGAACTATTTGAAAATTGGAAAATCGGTGAGGGAAATTCTTCAAGAATTTCAAAGTTTATGATGTCGAATTTATTAGATCCCATCTTTCCCTTGATTAAGTCATTTAACATGTGGATCAACTTATATATTACGTCATTTTAAACAAACCCCTCATATTTAGATGAGCTATCACTATAAGAAAAACAGGTAAATACGACCGGACCAAAAGTCCTCGCATTTACCTAAATATGTCAGGACACAGTCGTATCTTTTAGTTTCTGGATCGGTCATGATACGGGAGGAATATTTAGTAAGTCAGTCATTTTTAAAGTAAATTGAACCAGCTAGTTTTGACCATTTAAAAAAAAACCGCTTAAATTCAACTGGCCAAATTTGACCAAGGTAGTCGAATTTGACTTTTCACCAAAAAATTGAAATTCCCCCCCAAACTATTAAATATTTTGAATAAATTTAAAATGTCTGCCTAAAATTAAATTGACCGTAAATGATCAAAGATGCGAATCTAAATTTCACCACCTTCGGTTGAATTAACAAACACCAGTTTTAAGAGACAAATCTCTCGCTGGAATTGGAAAATTTCCAGATTCCAGTGAGTTTTACCCAGGTCCAGTCATATTCCAGCAACTTTAATTTCTCCAAAAAAGCTTAGTTTTCAGTCCAATTTTTCAATTTAATACACTCAAAATTGACCCAACAATCTCATATTCATATCCAAACTTACAAATAACTAGCATTTAACCGATTCCGGTCAAAATCAATTGAACGTCTGTAAAGAAAAAAACAACATTAACAAAAAATTCACCAAACTAAAAAAACCTTAATATAAACAATTTCCCCACCACATACCCAGCATGTAAATCGAGCAACACAGTCAATCATAAATCATGAAAAAATTATCTACACGCTCATGTTCAATGATCTATCGATTCGTAACTTCAAAACACATCAATAAACAACCTAAAGTAAAAAGTCTAATTCGAATTAAAATCAAAAAAATGGAAATTTTTGAAAAATTATCTACCTAGCTCTCTACCGAATTATTACCTTCAGGAGGGAGAGTAAGATGGTGGGACGGACACAAATAGAAATAGAGGGGGAGAGAGAAAAAGAGAAGAGGTGGGTTACGTGAGTGAAAGGAGGGCTTCGGGTTAAAAAATTTATTTTATCGTTTTTTTGTTTTTTTACTTATAATTTGGTTTTATTAAATGTAAATTCAACCATTGGATGAGTGTTTTAGGGGTTAAATTTGGTGTGTTAGATCTAATGCAAGGGGACTACAGAAGTGGCACTAAATTCAACTATAACCGTTCGAATTTAGGAGTGTCGATTAATATTTTTCTTATGCTTTCTTATAATTTCTAGAAAATTAAAATTGTAATTAATTAACTTTTTTCTTACAAATATTATAATATTAAAAATATAATAAATTATATTAACAACTTGTTATTTTAATAAAAAATTTAAAATCATGAAGTTGGTCAATTTGAGCATAAATTCCACGAAAAAGATTGGGTGGTGAAATATTTAGTTAAGTTAATGATACCTAATTTGTTAAAATAATCGAGGTCTAATGATTAAAAATTGTTAAAATTTGCATATAACATTTTCTTGTAACCATTTTAACATCCATGTGGTTGGATGGTCTAATATTATTCTAAATAGTAGGAACACTCTATGGTAAGAATCTCAACCCCTAAATTCGAATTTGTAAAATAATTCGAATAATCACATCCGAAATAGATTACTCAAAATAAATGAGATATAAATTAAAAACTAAAACCCTAATCGATACCCTAAAATTTAAATTTATAACCCCATGTAATCATATTACCTACTCTAATGTAGAGATTCGAAAACAAGTTAATTATTAGCTCACTAATATTTTGTCAAAAATTATAGTGAATGTAGTCAGTCGACTTGGAACACGATAATTCTTTCATAATTTTTTAAACTTTTTTTTATAAATATATATTTAAATTTCACGGAAGTATCATAAAATTTTAATAAAAGTTCTTTCATCACATATATTTTTATACCATATAAACTTGTAGTTGGGATGAATGTTATTATTGTGTGTATACATATTTTTTAAAATATTCACTAATATTTAAATAGTTTAAATAAATTATTAAAAATTTTGAATATACTAAATACAATTGAATGTGGCCAAATTAGATACATACAAACGAATTTGTGTAGAAATATAAATTTCAAAATAGAGGGGAATTTTCACCAACTTTTGCCCCAAAAGTTTTAAAAGTTATAGGAAATTTCATGCCATTTCCAAATAATAAATTTGACCAAAATCGATTGAATTTAGGAGAGCCAAAAAATTCAATGCGGAAAATTTCATCCAATTTTTTTAAAGAATCTCTCCTTGCTAACTAAAGGTAGTACATATGAAGATTATAAATGTATGTTGTTTTAAAACAAGCTAAGATACACTTTAATTTGCTTTTTATGAAAATAGAATAGTCTTCGAGTTCATAATTTTGCATTTCTATATGTGATTAAATCATGTACTTATTCAATTACATATTAACTTAGGTGCGAATATTCTTGTAAATTCCATGTAGACCTAGCCGCATAAATATGACAATCTTCTAAGTTTTGTATTCATAGAAAATGATCAAATTATTTCATTGCAGTTGCAAGTTTTATGTATATATTTTGTGTGAGTAAGTTGTATGGAATTACTTAAAAAAAACTCTTTCCCGTAATCTCAACCAATTTATTATACATTTATATTCTTAGAAAGTGGTATTATAGATTTTGTGATTTAGAGATGACTTTCACAAAAATATGTTGCGATCAAAATTTTCTGGTATGACGGGAAATAATTGTAATCAATTGAGTATTCAAACAAAGGTAGGGTCTTTCTAGTGTGTGTCAATGTAACAAATACATTTACATGATCAATAATTTTTATGAACGAGAGCCATTATTATTAATGAGATTAGAGCTAATAAAAAATTTAAGTTGCTAATGTGCGTCGGCATGGAGACAAACAAGAAAATCGATTTCGGTATTGTAAGAATCTCAAGATTTTTGAAAGATTATGGAATATGGATACAAAGAACCATACATGTTATCTTACCGTAATAACTAAGACTTTGAAGGGAAATCCACTAACAGTTAAGAAGACTCTCTTTTTTATTAATCAAGTGGTGAATGGAGTAATTTTCTAAAGGATTTCTATGATATATCAACATTAAAGCTAACATGAGAAACTGTAAGTAAGTCCTAGAAAGCTCAAGAAAACCAATAATGAGAATATACTAGTTTTGTGTTCGTTTAATCATAAATATGAATATGTGATTAATATTTTATTAATGTGTAATATTAAAGTAGGTTAGTAAAATAGGAAATAAGTATATAAGTACATCTAAGTAAACATGTAAATATATAGAAAGTACAACTATTTTATACAAAATTTAAATATGTTAATAATTAAATAAGAAATACGTATACAAATGCGTATAAATAAACATGCAATGCTTAGAAGTACAACAATGACCCGCCATTTAATTGAACCAACACACTACTTTCCTATTCATTATTAAATAATTAAGTATCTGTCATGAGTTGCATAGATGATTAAAAGGGTGTATATAGTAAATATGATGTCGTTATTTTCCTAGAATGAAAACTAATACGAACCCATTATATTTTCCCTTATTGCATGAAACTCTAAACCATTTTACAAAAGTTCAATAATTACTATATAAGTATTTTTTAAATAATCATTTACTTTTGGGTAAATAAATTAGAAAAATTATTTAGGTTAGATTTGAAAAAATATTGTCCTAAAACTGTAAATTTATTAGTTGGATTACATTTAATCAACAACTAATTTGAAAGAGATAAGACCACATATAGACTATATATAACATTAATGCGTTATCCTAATTACCTATATTTGCTAACTTATTTAATTTATTTTGTGTGTTCTTTATATGTATATCTTTTGTAATTTATTTTGTGTGTTCTTTATATGTATATCTTTTGTTCCTCTTTATACATATATATGCATTTTTATTTATATATATATATATATATATATATTTATAGGTATGAGTGTGATATATAGAGAGAATGAATGTGGCTGTCTTAATTTGTTTCAATTGTGTTGTTCATATGATTTTTTTATGTGTACGGTGTATTCATGTTTATACATATATATGTATAAGTATCATGGAGAAGGAGAGAATAAACGTGGCTCTCTATAGTAAACTAATAACCGAATGTGTTTTTCATCTATATTTTATAAATTTTTTATGAACTTGGTAAGAGTTAAATCTCACTGTTATATGTTCTTCAAAGACTTTAGTTTTTTGAGCTTCATTAGTTGTTATTGTTCATTTTTTATGATTTAATATGAATAAAATATGTAAATTATACAATTAGTAAGTTGTATTGTTATTTTGTGTCATGTACATCAAGTTTCGATTATGTATACCTATGTTTGCGTAAGAGCTAGAGGGGGGTTTATTTGCGTCTTTATTTGATATGGGTTTAATGTTGTTAGTTCTCTATGAGTTGTATTTACGAATACGAATTAAGATTTCTAAGTTTAATCGTATGATATGAATTGAGAGTATGTAGAATTTTATCAATGCTTTTGATCTTGTTTTATTAGTTTTTCATTATTTTGACGATTTATCTGACTTGGAAATTATGTTTTTTTTTGTTATATTTAGTATCTTGCATGAATGATATCTCATTACTTGGAAATATTTTCTAATTACTTTGTAGTATGCAGGGAAAATGCTAATCAGAGACATGGGACGTGGTCGTGGACTTAGTCGAAGAACTTGTGCTATTTTACGAACACCTAGTCTACCTTCTCCACGCAATCAGAACACCCGTAAGATTACCAAAAACACTTGTAAGACCAATATAGAGACCCGGGCATGGAAATGACCTAGATCACATTCCGATCGCAAGTTTAGGGAAAAGAACCCAAGAACACCATGCCGCATCAAATTCCAAGTGGGACCGTAATTATTTATATATGTTTATCGTATAAATCTCATTCAACTTCAAAATGTATGTGAAAAATATGAATAAGATTAGCTCATAGATTATGAAGCTTTTGTGTTTATGACTGACTACATTAAAATTAATTTAAAGGTATACACAATGATACAACAGTGAAGATATTGAATGCGACTATTCGTTTAAAATGGGCAGTTGGGCATACACGTGTATTGCCATTCTTGCACAAAATTCGAAATGGGCTGAAGAAGTTACCAAGAAGTTTGTTATATGTTATTTTTATTTTTATAATTATGTACATTACACACACCTAAGTTCTTTCTATTAATTAAGGCATTTGAAGATGCAAAAACCCGGAAAGGCTAAAGAGTGTTTAGAATTATATGTCAAAAAGAGTATTAAAAAATTGGTCAATCAGTTCTCCCTCTCTCTCGATGAGAGTCGGCCGCCCCATCTTCCTTTAACCCTAATCATCACACCTCCTTCTTCACCCTTCTACCCATCTTCATCTCTATCTTCATCCTCTCTCTGCATCCATACAACATTTTTATCATTTGTTTTTAACTTCCTTTCAATAAATATTGGATTCTGTTCAAAAATTCGCTTCTTTTTCGTTTCATTTAATTGAGTTATTATTTATAGATGGTGTCCGGCAGGTAGATAGTTGGGGTGCTTTTGATACGGTAGTGAAAAGCGCATGTGCTCACCTCTCACAAAATATTTTTGTTCATAACACGAGGGCCCTCTCAGTTTTTGTAATTGAGTCCTCTGAACATTGTACGATCCATGGAATTAATGTGAGGGCAATTGTGAAACTACTGTTTTCGGTGGAGATGCAGGCTGGATCGCTCGAGAAACCATTATCTTTATTTTTAATTTTCAGAATATTTGTATTCAGTCAGTTAAGTAATCCGGAAACAAAGAGGCTAATTATTTAGTTCGTCTATTTGTTTTTCAACCTGGTTGCATGATGAATTGGGGGTTTGTACCGATTGAATTTTTTTCATGTTATTAATGAAATCTGCTATAAATTTGGAAAAAAATAAATAAATAAATTGGTCAATCAAGAAAAGGGGTGGTTCGAAGAAAGTGTAGAGTTTTCCAAGAATGATATAGACATAGGCATTTTTATCATTATTTCACAATGACATAGAAGAATTATAAGCTAATTAATGATTATATGATTTTTATACTCTCGTGTGAAAGGATTTTCGCATGGCCTACAACCTTAATTACCTATTATATTATAATTGAAAATGTGATCAAGAGATTCTCAAATTCATTTATATTTTTTTATCCCTATATAATATTAATAATTTTATTTTTCTAATCTTTTTTTACATAATTAGATGTTATTGGTGCACTACTTATCATTTTTTTTCTCATTTTCTTTTCATTAAAAGCATTTCTTTGTGATTATATATTGTTTTTGTTTACATTTGAATTTAATTGTGGATTAGAAATTTATTTTATATATTAAATTTTGGGTTCTTTGAAGTTTATTTTTGTTTTGGATGATTGTTGGCCAACTAAATTTATTTTAAATTTATCTCCACACATGCTAGGCTTTTAAACACATACAAAACAATACTTATAAGTAAAGTAAACTTAGTTTGAAATTATTATACAAATGATATATTATATATTATATAGACTTTGCTTGATAGGAATGTTGGATAGATATTATTTAAAACTTTTGTCTATATAAAGTAATTGTTACTTATTTCAATTTTAAAAATTTAATTTATAGTTAATAATCAATAAAAAGATGTTATGGCTATATAATTTATATAAAAGTAAATGAAATAAACTCTTCTTTGTTGTAGTTTTGAGTAATGTATACAAGAGATAACTAATATTATCAATTTAAGATATCTGCATATAGATCCTCACAAATTTAACAATATTTGATTAATAATAATTAACATGATACTAATTTATCTATTATTTCCAAACCGGTTACTACGATTACATTGCTTGAATTTAAAAGATAATAGATAATAAAAAAATTAGTACAACAAGGACAGTGACAAAGAGGATGACTACGACCTCCTTGGACAATCAGATGACACCCTCATTCGAATCAGATGACCTAATACGATACATGGTTTATGGGAAGAAGGGGCAAAACAGACGGATGTATTGTGCTGCTACAGTGGGGTCAACTGTGATGGCTTCCGCACTTTTTCGAGTTTTGGGGCAAGATTATGCAGAACTCCCTTTAGCCGCAACTGTGATAGGGTGACCTTTCTTATCACCTCCTCTGCAAAATATTACACTATTTTAATAAAAATAAATAAAAATCAATATAAAAGAATCAAAAAGGGAATTAGTATGTATACCTCCACAGATCTTTGATGTATAATGAACAATCCCTGATAAAGCTACACATATGAAAAAATTTAAGGATTAAAAGTGCCAACCTATAATACAAAGCAAATCAAAATCTTATTTATTAGAAATTAGTTGTACCTTTAGCACAAAGACCCTGATGTCTTCCCCTGATGGGCTCTCCTCACCATCTTTGCAGCTCAATTGGTTGGTCATATACTAAATTTTGAAGTTCTGGAATATGGTAAGATTGGGGCGGCCGTCAAGGAATTAGGGATTATGGAGTATGTGCAACACCCTTAAGTTTATATAGGGGCTGGTATATAAAACATTAGAAATTTGTAGGAAATTTCTTAGAAATTTCTTTACTAATATTCTTCAATCAAGTAATTTTTCTATTTGTCTATTATTTTTTTTAGTTCATATTCTTTGTAAGGTTTAAAAACAAAAAATTACTTTTTTGTTTGTTTTTTATAGTTGTATGATAAATATCAAAATAAAATATTTATTAAATTTATTATTTTATTTAGTAATCCAAAAACACAATTACAAATGATAAATTATTGAATTTTGTAATCCGTGCATATTTCCCACTCTCTCAGTCTCAATTCTATACATTTTCAAAGTGACTCAGAATTGTAAAATTTTGTTATATAGAAATTAACTACTCACTAGTTATATATATATATATATATACAAATAATCAAAATAGAAACTAAAATTAAAATAAAAACTAGAAACTAATATCAGCTCTTAGATGAATCTAATCCAAGGGCCCCCTAGATGTAGTACACACGATATATATGCTCCCTGCTACACATAATTCTAGTTTTTCCCCTCCGTTTTTTATTTAATTTTTCCCGTTAATCGGTGAACTTTTTTTGAAATCCGACTTCACTGTATTTTTCTCCATATGTGCCATGTTTTGACGTGATTTAACAAAAAAATTATTTTAGTTTTTAGTTTTCATTATAAGGAGGTTTGTATTAGAGTAGCCCCCTATATATATATAATATTGATCAGTACCATCACTTTACTCAATTTTCTTACTTTTTTTCTTCAAAATTACATTATTTCTTAATACCAAACCATTTGTATATATTTCAAAGGGACCGAGAGAGTAATATTTAAAAGTTCTACATGAATCATTCAAATTTGAACTTTTAAAACTAATTTACTTATTTTTTATGAAATATGTATTTCTAAATTAATTAAGTTAAACAATTTATAGGAGTAAAGAATTGGTACTAAATACAACAATTTTTTTTCAACCACATTATATAATTTATAAAAAAACATCTTAGTGCAAATATATTATATTATATAATTTCAAATATTATATTAGTGTTTTTCCAAAAAATAAAATGGTGTAATACAAAAATGATCAAAATAGACTATTTATGACCATTTTCAACAATATTTCTTATGAAGTTGGTCGGTTACATTGTGATCGGATATAATTGATGAAAATATTTCTTTGTTTGTCTATAAACATGAAAAAGACCAACAAACCAAAGTTGACACGGACCACCGTGACATCCTAGTCAACCGTGACATGTGGCACATACATGCCAAGTAGGAAAAACCGAGACCAAGCAAAGGTGAATTGTAGATTTAAAAGTAACCAAAAACTTGGTCGGTTATCAAACTTTATTAAACATTCACGTTGTTGCCATGTAAATGGGTGGGACCAATACTCAAGAAAATGAAAAAGTTATTTATTACCTTTTTGATCCGTAATGACCATTATCATAGATCGAAAAGTCATTTCCGACTCAGACTCATCCAATGTGACATATTTGGTCGTAAGTTAATATAGGTGAAATTAATACAAACAGGTATTTAGAAAGTACACAAGTGAGATATAGACATCATAAGTTATATTCTAATTAATGATTATATGATTTCTAAGTTCTCCTCTAAAATGTTTTTTTCATGGCCTCCAACCTTAATTACCTATTATATTATAATCACAAAATATGCTCAAAAGATTATAAAATTCATTTATATTGTTTTGGCCCTTTTTTATTAAAAGCATTTATTTATGACCTATTATTTCTCTTTTTCTTTTAATTACAAGTATTATTAGTGACTACATATTGTTATATCACTAATATATATATATATATCTATTGACATCCATAAGGTTGGATCGTTGAAAAATATTTTTAAAATAATCGAACCACCAATTTAGGATTAAACACTAGTTAGTTGTCCTAGTCAAACTGACGTTTGACTGTTAAAATGGCAAACCAAATAAAATTATTTTTATATAAAATTTTGGTTATATCACTAATATATATATCTATTGACATCCATATGGTTGGATCGTTGAAAAATATTTTTAAAATAATCGAAACACTAATTCAAGATTCAACACTAGTTAGTTGTATTAGTCAAACTCATGCTTGACTGTTAAATTGTCAAACCAAATAAAATTATTTTGATATGAAATTTTGGTTATATCATTAATATATATATCTATTGACATCCATACGGTTGGATTGTTGAAAAATATTTTTAAAATAATTGAAACACTAATTCAAGATTCAACACTAGTTAGCTGTACTAGTCAAACTGATGATTGACTGTTAAAATGTCAAACCAAATAAAATATTTTGATATGAAATTTTGGGTACATCACTAATATATATATATATCTATTGACATCCATACGGTTGGATTATTGAAAAATATTTTTAAAATAATCGTAACACTAATTCAGAATTCAACACTAGTTAGCTATACTAGTCGAACTAATGCTTGACTGTTAAAATGGCAAACCAAATAAAATTATTTTAATATAAAATTTTTGTTATACCACTAATATATTTATCTATTGACATCCATACGGTTGGATTATTGAAAAATATTTTTAAAATAATCGTAACACTAATTCAGGATTCAACACTAGTTAGTTGTACTAGTCAAACTGATGCTTGACTGTTAAAATGTCAAACCAAATAAAATTATTTTGATATGAAATTTTGGGTACATCACTAATATATATATCTATTGACATCCATACGGTTGGATTATTGAAAAATATTTTTAAAATAATCGTAACACTAATTCAGGATTCAACACTAGTTAGCTGTACTAGTCGAACTGATGCTTGACTGTTAAAATGGCAAACCAAATAAAATTATTTTGATATAAAATAAGTTAATGTAGGTGACATTAATACAAACACGTATTTAGAAATTACACAAGTGAGATATAGAAATTTTGGACATCGTTTCTCAATGATATAGAAGAAAACTTAATACAAAATTAATAACATCATAAGTTATATTCTAATTAATGATTATATGATTTCTAAGTTCTCCTCTAAAATGATTTTTCCATGGCCTCCAACCTTAATTACCTATTATATTATAATCACAAAATATGCTCAAAAGATTATATAATTCATTTATATTCTTTTTGGCCCTTTTTTATTAAAAGCATTTACTTATAACCTATTGTTTCTCTTTTTGTTTTAATTACAAGTATTATTAGTGACTACATATTGTTTTTTATTACATTTGAACATAGTTGTGGATTAGTTTTTTTTTTTGAAGTTCGCTTCTTCCAGTTTTTCCATCATCCAAGTCATGTTCTACATTCTTGTTAAACTGCGCTTCTAATTTACTCTCACGATTATTTACCTTTGTACCTAATTCTTGCACATGTTGTTTAGTAGAAACCTTAGTTGACATGGAAACCAACTAAGTACCTTTCCACTAGCCAGTTTGGTGTGTGGCTCTTTCCATCAAAATCGACTGCATTTGTCCATCTCTGATTGTAGCTTTTTCAACGTTGCAGCCATCTCCTCGTTGTTGGAAGCGTTGTCTTCTGTGTTTTTCGAGTTTCGTGGTGGTTCACTGGTGGACATGATGTAGGTTTGTAGAAATCCTTAGCAATTTTCCACAGACGGCGCCAATTGTTTTTACCAAATTTATGTGTGTTAATGCTAAAAATATATTTATAAGTTTTTAATGAAAGAACTAGGATTATAACGTAATGAAAATAGCCAGTAAAAAACACGGATTTGGTGACGCGGAAAATCCTGTAAAGGATAAAAACCGGGGTAAATATACACTTCTTGACAATCTCATCTAGTCTCATCTAGCTTTTTTCTTTTCTTGTCAGGAATATGTGCATATGCAATGCAACCGAAAATTCTTAGATTTCCAACTAAGCGCTTTGCCAATCGCCGACCTTGTTGGAAGATAAAGATACTTTGGTGCCATTTTTTGTGATACATTGCTCCGCTTGCTTTTTTGTGGGATACTTATACATGTTTGATATTTAATTACAGGTTTTGCTTCTGTTCTTTGTGTTTATTCATTGCAAAACTTCTCTCTTTGTATTTATCATGTGAGAGACAGACAGCTAGACCTTCTCCTTTTCGATTTAAATTCCAATTATTCTCTTGCACTTGTCCTTTTGTAATGTACCTTATAAAGTTCTCATTTTTGGTTTAAAAATCTAATAACCTAAGAGATTCTCATGCTTTTGGATTACTCATCTGATGAGCCTAGAGAACTGCTCCTGAATTCGCATCTGATGAACCTTTGGAACTTCTCCTCTTCAATTCATCATGTGGGCCCGTGGAGCCATGTGCCCCAGTCGTCTGGATATGCTAATCAGGAGCTTATTCTCATTCATCCTCAAGACACCTGCAATAGTGATCCTCGCTCCTCCGACATTATTAAACTTGAGCTCTGAATTATGCTGCTGGTTAAATTGGCTTGGGAGGTTAAAGGAATTTCCATAATGTTGTTCACAGAGGTCAAATGGTTCACGGCTACTGGCAACATCTGAAAATTCAGAATAGTTGCAACACTAATGGAATTGTTTTGATAATATTAATAATTTAACACCCATAATGCACAACAGGTCCAGGGTCCATCACCCATGCTGAAAAGCAAACATTTGCAGTAATGATACAGTTGGAACTTAAACCGCGTACTTCTGAACTGCAGTTGAGAGTCTGGAGGCACACGGATGTGAGTATAAAGTTGAAGTTGACCCCAAACAAGTAGAGAAATAATCAAGGAACAATACTTTTATTAAAACAAAAAATAAAAAAAATAATCAAGTAGAGAAATAACTGTTCCAGGTATGACTGGAACAGTTATAACCTAATCAAGGAACAATACTTTAACAAAAATAAAAAATATTTTAAAAACCCATGTTTAATTAAATCCTCGTGAATGATATAATTAATAAACCTGACAATCAAGCAACAATACTTTTATTAAAACAAAAAATATTAAAAAAACATATAAACTTTGCACATATTATTCCTTCATAAATGAAAAGGATATAAGATGAAAACAATTTGAAGTGGTCGAAACAATACCTCAACCCTTAATTTTCTCCAGATGAGACTTACCTTTGGTGTTGGTGTCTCTTAACATATTAACCACCAGAACCATGAACATTTGGCAAACCAAGTCATTGCAAGAACATACAAGAACTAATATGCCAATATATGGAATTTGTGAAATAAAGGATGTAATGAGATTAAATATTTCTTTATTACACAAGAGAATTTATTTGAATATTAATTGGAAAGGCAAAACATCATAGGATCCACGCCCAAAGCACTTCCATCAACTGAAAAAGGTGAAAGAAAGGTAGATAACTGAGAGGGTTAGAGAAACCATATGGTTTGTTGGGCCACTAAATAAAAAATGAAAGAAACAAAGTTCAGAGACATCAAAATGAAGTATAATATCATTTAGCCAAGAACTATTTGAAAATTGGAAAATCGGTGAGGGCAATTTTTCAAGAATTTCAAAGTTTATGATGTCGAATTTATTAGATCCCATATTTCCCTTGATTAAGTCATTTAACATGTGGATCAACTTATATATTACGTCATTTTAACAAACCCCTCATATTTAGATGAGCTATCAATATAAGAAAAACAGGTAAATACGACCGGCCAAAAGTCCTCGCATTTACCTAAATATGTCAGGACACGGTGGTATTTTTTAGTTTATGGATCAGTCATAATACGGGAGGAATATTTAGTAAGTCGGTCATTTTTAAAGTAAATTGGACCAGCTAATTTTGACCATTTAAAAAAAACCGCTTAAATTCAACTGGCCAAATTTGACCAAGGTAGTCGGATTTGACTTTTCACCAAAAAATTGAAAATCCCGCCCAAACTATTAAATATTTTGAATAAATTTAAAATGTCTTCCTAAAATTAAATTGACCGTATATGGTCAAAGATGTGAATCTAAATTCCACCACCTTCGGTTGAATTAACAAACACCAGTTTTAAGAGACAAATCTCTCGCTGGAAATTGGAAAATTTCCAGATTCCGGTGAGTTTACCCAGGTCCAGTCATATTTCAGCAGCTTTAATTTCTCCAAAAAAGCTCAGTTTTCAGTCCAATTTTCCAACTTAATACACTCAAAATTGACCCAACAATCTCATATTCATATCCAAACTTACAAATAACTAGCATTTAACCGATTCCGTCCAAAATCAATTGAACGTCTGTAAAGAAAAAAACAACATTAACAAAAAATTCACCAAACTAAAAAAACCTTAATATAAACAATTTCCCCACCATATACCAAGCATGTAAATGGAGCAACACAGTCAATCATAAATCATGAAAAAATTATCTACACGCTCATGTTCAATGATCTATCGATTCGTAACTTCAAAACACATCAATAAACAACCTAAAGTAAAAAGTCTAATTCGAATTAAAATCAAGAAAATGGAAATTTTTGAAAAATTATCTACCTAGCTCTCTACCGAATTATTACCTTCAGGAGGGAGAGTAAGATGGTGGGAGGGACACAAATAGAAATAGAGGGGGAGAGAGAAAAAGAGAAGGGGTGGGTTACCTGAGTGAAAGGAGGGCTTCGGGTTAAAAATTTTATTTAATCATTTTTTTTTACTTATAATTTGGTTTTATTAAATGTAAATTCAACCGTTGGATGAGTGTTTTAGGGGTTAAATTTGGTGTGTTAGATCTAATGCAAGGGGACTATTGAAGTGGCACTAAATTCAACTGTAACCGGTCGAATTTAGGAGTGTCTATTAATATTTTTCTTATGCTTTCTTATAATTTCTAGGAAATTAAAATTGTAATTAATTAATTTTTTTCTTACAAATATTATAATATTAAAAATATAATAAATTATATTAACAAATTGTAATTTTAATAAAAAATTTAAAATCATGAAGTTGGTCAATTTGAGCATAAATTTCATGAAAAAGATTGTATGGTGAAATATTTAGTTAAGTTAATGATACCTTATTTGTTAAAATAATCGAGGTCTAATGATTAAAAATTGTTAAAATTTGCATATAACATTTTCTTGTAACCATTTTAACATCATGTGGTTGGATGGTCTAATATATAAATAAAAATATTAAATTACCAAACTTTTCGGTTAAAGTTTTACTAGTTGAGTCTCAAGTCATTAAGTTATAATGAGTCAAGTGTAGTCAAATTTTGTTGAACTCAAATTTGGAACTATTTTTTATTTTGTTTTATTAAAACTTCTATACCCAATATGTATTTATAAAATTTTGAAATATTTATTTAATTATTTAACTATTCGTGTATTTTCGTTTCATGTCATGTACGCAAAAGTAAACCCAAAACCTAGACTGAATTTGAGGTTTATTTTCGTGTTCGTATACAAAAAGGTGACTTCTCTAACTTACTTAAAATAAAGATCTGAGATCAATACTCTTTGCTTAGAGAAGTGAGGGCTTATAACAATGTTATTCTAACTTAGATTGGTTAATAAATTTGCAACATAAATCTTTGCCTGCTAAGAGAGCTCATAGTTACAAATAAGTAGATACATCTTACAAGAAAGCGAGAGTGCATGTTGTTATATGGATTTCAATTATGAAAAGTTCTGACCTTGATTTATTTGCCAATTTCACCACAACTCGCCTTAGTATGCTCCACCAGAGACCTCGTCTCTAGCAAAGGCAGAGGTGAGCATATAGTCCTGGAAAAAAAATATTTACTTCCCATAAAGTTGCACTATTAAGATTTAAGAGGAACCTTATCTAAGATCTTACTGCCTAACTGCTTATTGATTATTAATAAATTTGACTTGATAGTTTCATGGCACTCCTGGCCAATGGTTAGCTCAAAAGTATGAAGTAACTGAAGAAGTTCATAATAAGCAGGGCATATATAGCTTATACAGATAATTAATCAGATAATTCCAATAAACATTATAAAGAATGCTTAGATGAGACTTCATGTGATTCTTTAAAACTGTATGATCACATGGTAAATTTCTAACCTATAATGAATGTTAATGCATATCTGATTGTTATCATTAATGTACAGACTAGCTCTGATGAAAATTTGCAAGATATACCTGAACGACTTTGCAGCATCAACAATTCCACTAATGTACACATCGGATGGAAATATCTGGAAATGAAGAGCAGAAAACATTAGACAAAGGACAAAGTATAAGCACTTGTAGCTTAATGACATGCTTGATGTAAAGTTAGAGGATTGAGCAGATCACTGAAAACTGATCACCTCACAAATGGCTAGTACATGAACGAAAAAATTAGTGTCAGAGAAATAAATGGAACAGTAGGTCTTTTATGCCTGTTTCAATATAGTAATTAGTGACTAATTAATCTATTAAACTATTCGCGTGAAACATGTACAAATATATTTTTTTTTTCTTTAATTCCTTTTGTTGTGTCATGTGTGTTTACTGCATACATATAATCACATACACAATTTACAATTCACTAATTCACTAAGAAAAATCCTTTAGCCATTGTTATTAATGAGATTAGAGCTAATAAAAAATTTAAGTTGTTAATGTGCGTCGTCATGGAGACACACAAGAAAATTGATTTCGGTATTGTAAGAATCTCAAGATTTTTGAAAGATTGTGGAATATGGATACCAAGAACCATACATGTTATCTTACCATAATAACTAATACTTTGAAGGGAAATCCACTAACAGTTAAGAAGACTCTCTTTTTTGTTAATCAAGTGGTGAATGGAGTAATTTTCTAAAGGATTTCTATGATATATCAATATTAAAGCTAACATGAGAAACTCTAAGTAAGTCCTAGAAAGCTCAAGAAAACCAATAATGAGAATATACTAGTTTTGTATTCATTTAATTATAAATATGTATATCCCATTAATATTTTATTAATGTGTAATATTAAAGTAGGTTAGTAAAATAGGAAATAAGTATATAAGTACATCTAAGTAAACATTTAAATATATAGAAAGTACAACTAATTTATACAAAATTTAAATATGTTAATAATTAAATAAAAAATAAGTATACAAATGCATATAAATAAACATGCAATGCTTAGAAATACGACCCGCCATTTAATTGAACCAACACACTACTTTCCTATTCATTATTAAATAATTAAGTATCTGTCATGAGTTGCATACATGATAAAAAGGGTGTATATAGTAAATATGATGTCGTTATTTTCCTAGAATGAAAACTAATAAGAACCCATTATATTTTCCCTTATTACATGAAACTCTAAACCATTTTACAAAAATTCAATAATTACTATATAAGTATTCTTTAATAATCATTCACTTTTGGGTAAATAAATTAGAAAAATTATTTAGGTTAGATTTGAAAAAATATAGTCTTAAAACTGTAAATTTATTAGTTGGATTACATTTAATCAACAACTAATTTGAAAGAGATAAGACCACATATAGACTATATAAAACATTAGTGTGTTATCCTAATTACCTATATTTGCCAACTTATTTCATTTATTTTTTGTGTTCTTTATATGTATATCTTTTGTTCCTCTTTATACATATATATGCATTTTTATATATATATATATTTATATTTATAGGTATGAGTGTGATATATAGAGAGAATGAATGTGGTTGTCTTAAATCAACATGTTTAACATTAAATATTTGTTAATTTGTTTCAATTGTGTTGTTCATATGATTGTTTTTATGTGTATGGTGTATTCATGTTTATACAAATATATGTATAAGTATGATGGAGAAAGAGAGAATAAATGTGGCTCTTTATAGTAAACTAATAACTGAATGTGTTCTTCATCTATATTTTTTAAATTTTTGATGAACTTAGTAAGAGTTAAATCTCACATTTATATGTTCTTCAAAGGTTTGAGTTTTTTCAGCTTCATTAATTGTTATTGTTCATTTTCTATGTTATCTTTTGTGATGACAAATGCTTTCATTTTGAAATAATGATGTAGAAAAATGATTTAATATGAATAAAATATGTAAATTATACAATTAGTAAGTTGTATTGTTATTTTGTGTCATGTACATCAAGTTTCGATTATGTATACCTATGTTTGCGTAAGAGCTAGAGGGGGGTTTATTTGGGTCTTTATTTGATATGGGTTTAATGTTGTTAGTTCTCTATGAGTTGTATTTACGAATACGAATTAAGATTTCTAAGTTTAATCGTATGATATGAAATGAGAGTATGTAGAATTTTATCAATGCTTTTGATCTTGTTTGATTAATTTTTCATTATTTTGACGATTTATCTGACTTGGAAATTATGTCTTTTTTTTGTTATATTTAGTATCTTGCATGAATGATATCTAATTACTTGGAAATATTTTCTAATTACTTTGTAATATGCAAGGAAAAATGCTAATGAGAGACATGGGACGTGGTCGTGGACTTAGTGGAAGAACTTGTGTGATTTTACGAATACCTAGTCTACCTTCTCCACGTAATCAGAACACTCGTAAGATTACCAAAAACACTTGTAAGACCAATATAAAGACCCGGGCATGGAAATGACCTAGATCAAATTTCGATCACAAGTTTAGGGAAAAGAAACCACGAACACCATGCCGCATCAGATTCCAAGTGGGACAGTAATTATTTATATATGTTTATTGTATAAATCTCATTCAACTTCAAAATGTATGTGAAAAATATGAATAAGATTAGCTCATAGATTATGAAGCTTTTGTGTTTACGACTGACTACATTAAAATTAATTTTATAGTATACACAATGATACAACAGTAAAGATATTGAATGCGACTATTCGTTCAAAATGGGCAGTTGGGGCATACACGTATATTGCCATTCTTGCACAAAATTCGAAATGGGTTGTAGAAGTTACCAAGAAGTTTGTTGTATGTTATTTTTATTTTTATAATTATGTACATTACACACACCTAAGTTCTTTTTATTAATTAAGGCATTTGAAGATGCAAAAACCCGAAAAGGCTAAAGAGTGTTTTGAATTATATGTCAAAAAGAGTATTAAAAAATTGGTCAATCAATTCTCCCTCTCTCTCGATTAGAGTCGGCCGCCCCGTCTTTCTTTAACCCTAATCATCACACCTCCTTCTTCACCCTTTCTACCCATCTTCATCTCTATCTTCATCCTCTCTCTTCATCCATACAAAATTTTTATCATTTATTTTTAACTTTCTTTCAATAAATATCGGATTTTGTTCAAAAATTCGGTTCTTTTTTGTTTCGTTTAATTGAGTTATTATTTATGTGTCTGATTGTCTCACTTTGTGCGATGTGTCTCGCGTTATGCGATGTGTTGAAAATGGATTTCACGGTATATTGGGAGATCTGGATATCTTGCATCAACAACACTTTCGGTAGGTTTATAGCTGGTGTCCGGCAGGTAGATAGTTGGGGTGCTTTTGATACGGTAGTGAAAATCACATGTGCTCACCTCTCACAAAATATTTTTGTTCATAACACGAAGGCCCTCTCAGTTTTTGCAATTGAGTCCTCTGAACATTGTACTATCCATGGAATTAATGTGAGGGTCAATTATGAAACTACTGTTTTCGGTGGAGATGCAGGCTGGATCGCTCGAGAAACCATTATCTTCATTTTTAATTTTCAGAATATTTTTATTCAGTTAGTTAAGCAATCCGCAAACAAACAGGCTAATTATTTAGTTCGTCTATTTATTTTTCAGCCTGGTTGCATGATCAATTAGGGGTTTTGTACCGATTGAGTTTTTTTTCATGTTATTAATGAAATTTGCTATAAATTTGGCAAAAAAATAAATAAAAATTGGTCAATCAAGAAAAAGCATTGTTCGAAGAAAATGTAGAGTTTTCCAAGGATGCTATAGACATAGGCATTTTCATCAGTATTTCACAATGACATAGAAGAATTATAAGCTAATTAATGATTATATGATTTTTATACTCTCCTGTGAAAGGATTTTCACATGGCCTACAACCTTAATTACCTATTATATTATAATTGAAAATGTGATCAAGAGATTCTCAAATTCATTTATATTTTTTTATCCCTATATAATGATAATAATTTTATTTTTCTAATCTTTTTTTACATAATTAGATGTGATTGGTGCACTACTTATCATTTTTTCTCCTTTTCTTTTCATTAAAAGCATTTCTTTGTGATTACATATTGTTTTTGTTTACATTTGAATTTAATTGTGGATTAGCAATTTATTTTATAGATTAAATTTTGGGTTCGTTGGAGTTTATTTTTGTTTTGGATAATTGTTGGCCAACTAAATTTATTTTAAATTTATCTCCACACGTGCTAGGCTTTTAAACGACATACAAAACAATACTTATAAGTAAAGTAAAATTAGTTTGAAATTATTATACATTTGATATATTACATATTATATAGACTTTGCTTGATAGGAATGTTGGATAGATATTATTTAAAACTTTTGTCTACGTAAAGTAATTGTTACTTATTTCAATTTTCAGAATTTAATTTATAGTTAATAATCAATAAAAAGATGTTATGGCTATCTAATTTATATAAAAGTGAATGAAATAAACTCTTCTTTGTTGTTGTTTTGAGTAATGTATACAAGAGATAACTAATATTATCAATTTAAGATATCTGCATATAGATCCTCACAAATTTAATAATATTTGATTAATAATAATGAACATGATACTAATTTATCTATTATTTGGAAACGGGTTACTACGATTACATTGCTTGAATTTAAAAGATAATAGATAATTAAAAAAATTAGTACAACAAGGACAGTGACAAAGAGGATGACTACGGACCTCCTTGGACAATCAGATGACACCCTCATTCGAATCAGATGACCTAATACGAGTTTTGCTACAGTGGGGGACTTTTTCTAGTTTTAGGGCAAGATTATGCAGAACTCCCTTTAGTCGCAACTGCTAAGGCCACCAATGCAAGAAATCTGAGGACATGGAATAATCAGATAGAGTGACCTTTCCTATCACCCCCTGTGCAAAACATTACACTATTTTAATAAAAATAAATAAAAGTCAATATAAAAGAATCAAAAAGAGAATTAGTATGTATACCTACCTAGATCTTTGATGTATAATGAACAATCCCTGATAAAGCTACACATATGAAAAAATTTAAGGATTAAAAGTGGCAACCTATAATAAAAAGTTAAATCAAAATCTTATTTATTAGAAATTAGTTGTACTTTTAGCACAAAGACCCTCATGTCTTCCCCAGATGCGCTCTCCTCACCATCTTTGCAGCTCAATTGGTTGGTCATATACTCAATTTTGAAGTTGTGGAATATGGTAACATTGGGGCGGTCAAGGAATTAGGGATTATGGAGTATGTGCAACACCCTTAATTTATATAGGCCCTGGTATATAAAACATTAGAATTTTCTACGAAATTTCTTAGAAATTTCTTTACCTAATATTCTTCAATCAAGTAATTTTTCTATTTGTCTATTATTTTTTTGTTCATATTCTTTGTAAGGTTTAAAAATAAAGAAATAACTTTTTTGTTTGTTTTTTTATAGTTGTATGATAAATATCAAAATAAAATATTTATTAAATTTATTATTTTATTTAGTTATCCAAAAACACAATTACAAATGAAAAATTTTTGAATTTTGTAATCAGTGCATATTTCCCACTCTCTCCGTCTCAATTCTATACCGTTTCAAAGTTACTCAAAATTGTAAAATTTTATTATATAGAAATTAACTACTCCCTTATATCCACTATCTTTTCCACTACACTAGTTATATATATATATATACAGACAAATAATCAAATAGAAACTAAAATTAAAATAAAAACTAGAAACTAAAATAAGCAGGTCATATATAGCTTATATTGATAATTAATCAGATAATTCCAATAAACATTATAAAGAATGCTCAGATGAGACTTCATGTGATTCTTTAAAACTGTATGATCACATGGTAATTCTGGTGAGACCTCAATGTACCAGACCAGCTCTGATGAAAATTTTCAAGATATACCTGAACGACTTTGCAGCATCAACAATTTCACTAATGTACATATCAGATGGAAATATCTGGAAGTGAAGAGCAGAAAACATTAGACAAAGGACAAAGTATAAGCACTTGTAGCTTAATGACATGCTAGATCTAAAGTTAGAGGATTGAGCAGATCACTGAAAACTGATCACGATCACGTCACAAATGGCTAGTACATGAACGAAAAAAATTAGTGTCAGAGAAATAAATGGAACAGTAGGTTTTTTATGCCTATTTCAATATATTAATTAGTGACTAATTAATCTATTAAAATATTCGCGTGAAACATGTACCAATATATTTTTTTTACTTTGGTTCCTTTTGCTGTGTCAAGTGTGTTTACTGCATACATATAATCACATACACAATTCACAATTCACCAAGAAAAATCATTTCCCATTACCTAATTACTTTTTTGAGGATTACATAAGCCTCCTTATAGACTCTTAATTACTTTTGGCTGATAGCCAGGGCCACGATGTGTTAGATAGTTCAAGCATTCTTGTTTACATATACAAGTACATGTCAGAAAAATGTAGATAACACATTAAGGAATTTATAAAGAATTTTAAGTGTAACAAAAAACATTTCCGACAAGGACATAATGTGGAAAAGTGAATTAGCAGGGACTTAAAAAGGTACTTGGTTTCTTTTATCTTTACTCCTCAAAGTATCGAACCATGATACATGGACAGAGGTGTGAAAGCAATCTGCGATTAATACAAATAATCAAACAAGTGTGTGCGTGAGTAAACGAAATCAAACGGAGGAAGAAAGGATATAAACAGAAGAGAGATCCTCGAGTCCAGTTGAAACTGTCTCCTTAAAGCTATTTCGCCTCTCACCGTATGTGCGAGTCGATAGCCTCCCAGGATAAAACGAGGTAGCGGCGGCGTTACGGATAACGAGCACCTTCAGCGAGCTTGAACGGGCACGAAACTATCACCGAGAGAGAGAGATTTGTGTTTAGAGGCGAATATGTTTTTGGTGTGTCTAACCCTAATGCCTTAGAGGTGTTTATATAGGTGTAGATAGACTTGTGCGCTACTCTTTTCCATAATTAAATATCATTAATTATGGAATCGGTGTAATATTTGCAAGCTACTCTATTCCATAAATAATCTGAAACAGAATCAGATTAAATATATCAAGACATACACCATATCAATTAATCTGAAACAAAATCAAATTAATTTATGCCATAATATTTGAGCCAAATTCTAATGGAAAATAATAATTTTCATTATTAAGAGAATATCATCATATCTCACACATCTTTTAGTCATAATGCTCAAAAATATGACTTACCAATATGGGACTTATACCCATATTTTCCAACAATCCCCCACATGGGTGAGATTGGTGATCTTAGTAGCACACACCAGACAGACAGACAGACAGACAGACACGGAGTTTGATTTGGTGATAGTTTCTTCGATCAGATATAGCATACGATAGGTAGAGAATGCTCCTTGAACCTTCGCTCGAGTAAGCATACCTACTTTACTGGTAGACAGTAGACGTGCTTATCCTTGAACTGTTCGACCATTTATGTAAACGATGATATACTTATCACTATATCGTTTCTGACTCGTTCAGCTCTCATGAGTATGTCCATTTTGGCCATGGAACATCGTCCTGGTTCTGCAGAAGTTTCTAAAGAATTGTGCCTCGCAATTCTCCTTTGAAGCGGCCCCACTTCTCTCCCACATAGGTGATCTTTATCTTATAGAGTAACCCGCGTTTACTCAACTGAATTCCATGCATTCACTCCTGAGCTCCATGTATTCATCAAAGATCATTAAAGGCTCAAAGCTTAACCTCGTACCTTACGGGTCTCACTATTTCCTCATCATAGGAAGAGGCCAGGGGTTACCCCCACAGTGATTTGGTCATCATGATTTAGTTGTCCCATTGAACCAAGTTCTTGGGATCTCCAGTCAGCAATGGTTGGGTGTCCACCATGATGCCGTTAAGCAATAGGCTTAAGGCCCATCCCTCTCGATAATTTCTCAACCACTTCTCTTGATAACCCTTTGGTTAGTGGATCCGCGATATTATCCTTTGACGGTATATAGTCAATAGTGATAATTCCGGTTAAGATCAATTGTCTAATGGAACTGTGTCGTCGTCGTATATGACGAGACTTTCCATTATACATCGTGCTCTGTGCTCTGCCAATACCGGATTGACTATCACAGTGAATCCCTATTGCAGTTACAGGCTTTGGCCATCTTGGAATATCCTCCAGAAACTGACGTAGATATTCAGCCTCTTCGGCGCATTTATCTAGTGCCACAAACTCAGCTTCCATCGTGGAATGAGTTATCACCGTTTGTTTTGAGGATTTCCATGATATTGTCGCTCCAGCTAATGTAAACACATAGCCACTCGTAGACTTAAGTGCTTTCTTGCTAGATATCCAATTTGCGTCAGTATATCCTTCTAATACTGCTGGGTATCTGCCATAGTGCAGTCCATAGTCTCGAGTTCCCCTCAAGTACCTTAGTACCCTTATAATTGCTTTCCAGTGATCAGCTCCCGGATTACTCGTAACCCTACTCAACTTGCTAATTGAGTATGCAATGTCTGGTCTTGTACAACTCATGAGGTACATCAGACTACCAATTATCCTCGAGTATTCCAATTGGGAAACAACTACACCTTTGTTCTTGGATAGGTGCAAAGTCATATCCACAGGTGTCCTAGCTTTCTCAAAGTCATCCTTAAGAAACTTCTCAAGGATCTTGTCAACATAATGTGGTTGACTTAATGCGAGACCCTCTGATGTTCTAGAAATTTGAATTCCCAGAATTACATTTGCTAGTCCCATATCTTTCATGTCGAACCTTGATTTCAACATGTCCTTTGTAGATTTGATAACTTTATCATTGCTTCCAGCAATAAGTAGATCATCTACATATAGTGTCATCATGACATAGCCATTGTCATTCTCCTTGTAATAGGCACAGCTATCACATTCATTGATTTTGAAACCATTGGCCAGCACGACCTCATCAAATTTTTCATGCCATTTCATAGGCGCTTGTTTCAAACCATACAATGATTTCACCAATCTACACACTTTCCTTTCTTGTCCTGGGACAACAAACCCTTCAGGTTGTTCCATATAGATTTCTTCATCTATGTCTCCATTTAGGAAAGCTGTTTTCACATCCATTTGATGTACAGTTAGATTACGCATTACAGCAATAGCAAACATCATCCTTATGGACGTTATTCTCGTTACAGGAGAATATATATCAAAGTAATCAAGGCCTTTTTGTTGCTTGTATCCTTTAATTACAAGTCTGGCCTTATACTTATCAATAGTGCCATCAGTTTTCAACTTCTTCTTGAAAACCCACTTGCTACCTAATGGTTTGCAACCAGTTGGCAAGTCCACTAATTCCCAAGTATGATTTTGCATAATTGAATCAACTTCATTCTTGATGGCCTCTTTCCACATAGGCCCATCAGGTGAGGTAACCGCCTCCTTATAAGTTTTTGGGTCACCTTCTTCGAGCAAATAGGTCATAAAATCAGACCCATAGGATTTCTCCGTTCGTTGCCTTTTGCTCCTTCTCACTACCCCCACATTTTCGTCTTCACTTTCGTCACTCTCATTATCGTCATCTACAGACTCATGAGATCATTTAGACGTCGTAGGTTGTTGGTTTCCTGGATTACAGGGAAACATCGTCTCAAAAAATGAGGCATTCCTTGATTCCATAATGGTATTCTTTTGAATATTAGGAATCTTGGATTCATGAACAAGAAACCGATATGCAGTGCTGTGTGGAGGATATCCGATGAAGACACAATCCACAGTCTTAGGACATATCTTCACCTTCTTCGGTGTAGGGATCAGTACCTTTGCAAGGCACCCCCACACTTTCAGGTGTTGGTAACTTGGTTTCTTTTTCTTCCACATTTCATAAGGACTTACATCCTTATTCTTACGCATCGTAATATTTAAAATATTATTTACGCTTAAGATGGCTTCTCCCCACATCGATTGTGGGAGCCCAGAGCTTAACAACATCGCATTCATCATCTCTTTCAGAGTGCGATTCTTCCTTTCAGCCACACCATTTGACTGAGGGGAGTATGGTGCAGTGACCTCATGGATTATACCATGTTATGAACAGAATTCCCCAAACGGTTCAACATATTCACCTCCACGATCACTTCGTATCGTTTTGATTTTCTCAGTTTGTTGTGTCTCAACTTCTTCCTTATAGATTTTAAATTTATCTATAGCTTCGTCTTTGCTTTTCAACAAATATACATAGCAGTATTTTGTACAATCATCAATGAATGTAATAAAATACTTGTTTCCTCCTCTTGTTGGAGCGAATTTTAAATCACATATGTCGCTATGTATTAGGTCTAGCACTTTGGTGTTCCTTTCCACACGTTTAAATGATGATCTCGTTAATTTTGCCTCAACACAAGTCTCACACTTATGTTTTGGATCGATAGTAAGTTTAGGTATGTATTCTTTTGCACTTAAACGTCGTAAAGTGTCATAATTTACATGTCCTAATCTAGCATGCCATAAATTAGGAGACTCAAGCAAGTAAGCAGAAGAATTCTTCATTTCATTATCGTCCTTAACGGACATTACATTGAGCTTAAAAAGCCCATCAGTTAAATAACCCTTGCCTACAAACATACCACTCTTAGACAAAATAACTTTATCTGACTCTATTACTAATGCGAAAGCCATGCTTATTCAACAGAGAACCAGACACAAGGTTCTTGCGAATATCAGGCACATAAGTACATTCTTCAAAGTCAGATTCTTCCCAGAGGTCATCTTCAGGATCACCGTGCCTTCACCCTCAATGGTAGAAGTTGCGGAATTCCCCATGTAGAGCTTCTCACCAGCATCGGAAGCTTTGAGGCTAGAGAAAACCGCCTTGTCTGAGCAAACATGCCTAGTAGCCCTAGTATCAATCCACCATTCACGTGGATTAGAACCGACCAGGTTCACTTCAGAGACCGTAGCACAGAGGTCTATGTCACCCATCTCCTTGGAGATATTCTCTACCATGTTTGCTTATTTCTTCTTGTTGGGCTTCTTGGGCTTCTTGCAGTCAGAAGACCTATGACCAACTTTATCACAGTTGTAGCACTTCCCTTGAAATTTCGACTTCGAAATCCCTCCCTTGGGTGCCAGCTTTGCCCCTTTACCAGAATTAGCCTTCTTGGGCTTGGAGCTTTGAGCATGCTCCACCATGTTTGCCTTCTCAGTGGCAACGTTAACTTTCTTCTCGGACCCTCTGTTCTCTTCTTCAATATGAAGTCTAACAATAAGATCCTCCATAGACATCTCCTTTCGCTTGTGCTTAAGGTAGTTCTTGAAATCTTTCCATCCAGGTGGAAGCTTTTCAATAACAGCAGCAACTTGGAAAGACTCACTTATGACCATTCCCTCAGCATGAATGTCATGAATGATCACCTGCAGTTCCTGCACCTGACTGACCACAGTCTTAGAGTCTGCCATCTTATAATCAAGAAAGCGGCCAACAATCCACTTCTTTGCCCCAGCGTCCTCGGTTTTATACTTATGGTCAAGTGACTCCCATAAGACCTTAGCTGTTGGCTTCGCGCTGTATACGTTATACAATGAGTCAGACAAACAATTTAACACATAGTTCCGACAGATATAGTTAGAGTGCTTCCAAGCATCAGCAGCATACACAGTCTGCATGTTACTCTCAGCAGTGAGCAACGGTGGTTCTTCCTTAAGGAAGCGATCCATATACAACGTGGTCAGATAAAAGTGCATCTTTTGTTGCCAACGTTTGAAGTTCGTTCCGTTGAACTTCTCAGGTTTTTCAGCATGTGCAGCAGGCACAGTTGGCATAACAGGTGCAGCAGGCACCACGGGTGGAACAGATGGTACGTGCGTCTGTACTACAGGTGTATGCACACCAGTAGGCACCGCAGGTATGATCGGAGGAGTGAATCCTGCCGATATATGTCCAAGAGGAACACTAAACTGTCCAATGACAGTGTGTCCCACAGGCACATGTCCCGAAGGCACATGTTCAACAGGCGTTTGACCCCCATCAGATCGTACGATCCGTGCGTTAGGGTTAATCGGCTGCTGGTGAACCCCATCAGATCCAGTGATCTGTGCGTTGGGATCAGCCATCATGTTCATCGAATCATTCACAGTTTGGTTCTCCATCGATCTGTTACTCAACAAAACAAGCAGATACAGATGTATCAGTCACAGATGTATATAAAATAAATAGCTTTAAGATTATGAAAGCAATCTGCGATTAATACAAATAATCAAACAAGTGTGTGCGTGAGTAAACGAAATCAAACGGAGGAAGAAAGGATATAAACAGAAGAGAGATCCTCGAGTCCAGTTGAAACTGTCTCCTTAAAGCTATTTCGCCTCTCACCGTATGTGCGAGTCGATAGCCTCCCAGGATAAAACGAGGTAGCGGCGGCGTTACGGATAACGAGCACCTTCAGCGAGCTTGAACGGGCACGAAACTATCACCGAGAGAGAGAGATTTGTGTTTAGAGGCGAATATGTTTTTGGTGTGTCTGACCCTAACGCCTTAGAGGTGTTTATATAGGTGTAGATAGACTTGTGCGCTACTCTTTTCCATAATTAAATATCATTAATTATGGAATCGGTGCAATACTTGCAAGCTACTCTATTCCATAAATAATCTGAAACAGAATCAGATTAAATATATCAAGACATACACCATATCAATTAATCTGAAACAAAATCAAATTAATTTATGCCATAATATTTGAGCTAAATTCTAATGGAAAATAATAATTTTCATTATTAAGAGAATATCATCATATCTCACACATCTTTTAGTCATAATGCTCAAAAATATGACTTACCAATATGGGACTTATACCCATATTTTCCAACAGAGGTTATGTATAAAATTCTATGCAGCTGTTACAAAGATCATACCTCAACATTTTTAATCTCCATGGTACCATCCACTAGCAATTCATGTGTCTCTTCATATGGATGGATAATGTCTTCTATTTTTAATTGAGAGAACAAGTTTTCTAGGCAAGGAGCATATGTCATTAAAGATAACTTCATGTTGTTATTTTCATACTAATATTTTAAAACGAATTAAACATAAATCGTAGGTCGGTATTATATGCTCAACGGGAAAACTTGGGGCCAACGGACTTAGTAAAACGTGCTTACTAAATTCTACTACAAACATGAGCTTACTTGGTATCAACAGACTTGGGTATGATGGGCTTACACCTAATGCAAACAATCCTATAAAACCAATACAAAGTGACAGCGTATAAATTTACAATCCGAAATCATAATAATTCGTTAATCCTTAGATAGGTTATATCTATATCCAAATTAGGATTATTATTATCGAACTAAAATATTATTTTTATGCACAATAAAATCATAATAAAGTCATATATAATATTATAACATCCATATTAAAATAAGTATGTGCATCGCACATGTTATCTATACTACTATATTAAAACCAAACTCAAGATAAAGTCGTTCATGAGAATTATGGCCTCGACAGAAAAATGAGCTTATTAAAATCTAATACAAAGATGAGCTTACATGGTATAAACATGATAGCTTATTAAGATCTATTACAAACAATCATCTTAAAACTAATACAAAGTGATATATTATAAGTTTAGAATCTGTAATCATAATAATTTGATAATTCTTTAAATAATATATATCTATATCCAATTTAGATTTATTAATTTTCAATTATTATTATGCACAATATATTCATATTAGATTCAGAACATTACAACTATAATATTAAAATAAGCTCGTGCATCGCATGCGTTGTTCGATATTCTATACTACTATAAAGCCGAACTTAAGATAAATCGTTGGTCATTACAATGGGATTAACTACTCAGAATCAATGGATTTGATAAAAATGGGTTACTAAAATCTAATAAAACATATTTTTTTAAAATCCAATTCAAAGTGATAGCTTAAATTCTAATATGGAAATATAATATTTTTTTAGTGCTTTATATAGTATATATTTTTATCCAATTTAGATATATTAATATCCAATTAAAATAATATTATTATTCGCACTAAAATCATATTAGAATCATTGTATTATTTATATCACAATAATATAAACTCGTGCATCACATAAGTTGTTAGTTAGTACTATATTAAAGTCGCATTCAAGATAAATCATTGGTCGGTATTTTGGGCTAAACAACATTCGTGAAGTGAGCATATTAAAATCCAATACAAACATATTTATTAAAAACCCGATCTATTTATCTATATATATTATATACTCCCACCTTTAATCTAAACTACTTTATTTCTGGTTAATAGGCTAAAACATAATTGAACTCACTTCTTTGTAGTTGGGTAATTGAACTCAAAAAGTTTGTAGTCGACTAACTTGCATTTACATGATCATTGTCAACATATTTAAATGGACTAACCGAGTGCTGATATGGCTCTATGACATGTTAAAAAACAACCAGATGGCTTGCTAATTTGTCATAATTCGAGTAACAATATACATTGATGGGGATCGATAAACGGGGGAATGTTATACATATACATTATATATATATATAACTAAGTATGAAAGAGGCTAAGTAAGATTATGGGATTAAGAACTGAGATGATAGGTGAGATGATAGGTATGAGTACATCAACACATGTACAAAAGCACCTTAACAATAAAGTCTTACATTATACCTAAACAATTGAAATCAATTAATCATAATACCCATAAATTGAAAAGGCATTGAATTCAAAATGCGTATATGAACACTAGAAATTAACTCATCGATTCATTATTTTTTTTGTTTCTTTTTGGTCTTATCCCTTCTCCATCTTTCAATTCCTTCCTTCGATTTTTTTTTCTTTGATCATACTTCTTGAGCAATTTGATGGGCTTTCCTTTTCATCTTCATGTGTAAATAGTATTAATATATAACTGTTTCTAAACTTTGTTATTTGATGTGCGCGGTTCAAAAGGTTCAGTCTTATTTATGTTTTAATTGTGTCTAATTGTACCACTGGACTTACGGGTCATAAAGCCTACACGCATAGCTAAAAAAACTTAACGTCCCTTTGTTACAAATCAACAAAAATTAAAGCAAAAGGTTTTTTTCTTTAATTATTCAAGTGCAAGTTAATATTAGTAAAGAAAGTTAATATTTATTTTATTACGTGTTCCTTCGACACTGAGGGCATCCCTCAAACGAAACCAAACTAAAGATAATTATCGAAACCGTAATAATGGACTTAGCACGCTTATTTTTTTATGTATTGATTATAATTAGATACTTAAATTTCAATCCTTTTTTTTCTAATTCGGACAAAAATATTATAGTAAACATATATATGACCTTATTTCGTATCTCACAGAAAATAAAGTTACTAATAATTTGATAATTGAATTCTTCTTTAATGTTATACAAGCGTGTAACCCGTGCGATGCACGGATTAATTTTAATATTTTTTTCCTATTATTAGTATAATCTTATTTTTATAAAAAATAAATAAATTATTTAATAATCCGTGCGCTGTCCGGATTAATTTTGACATTTTTCAAGGAAAATATGGTATAATTGATTGATTTGATCTTGGTTAACACTATTCTAAAATTTTGTTAGCACTTTTCAAAATAATATAGACACATATAATTTATTAAAATAATTAATTTATATATCAAATTTAACTACAAACTCTATTAATCGCCCAAATTCTTATTAACCTTTTTTTTTATTAAAAGTAAAACACTTAATAAAATATATAAAATAGAATAATAGATTATTAAATAATTTATTAAATTAATTGAAATTGAATAATATGTTATTAATTAATAATATATATTTTATACGATAAATTATCCTATAACCCGTGCGGTGCCCGGTAATTTTAATATTTCTTGTCATACTTTTGTAAATTACTTATTTTCATAAAAAGAAAATAAATTATAAAATATTTAATGTAAATATGAAATTAATGATATAATTATTTTTTTATTTAAGTAGTATAGTAGAGTTTGTAAAGAAGTTAGAGTTTAAGTAGTATAATATAGATATAACTACTACAAATGATAGAGTTTGTAGTTATGTTGGATACCTAAATTAAATATTTTAATAAATTATATGTGTTTAATTTTTTTTGGAAGGTGGTAGCAAATATTTTAGGAAGGTGTTAAGCACCGACCAAACCAATCAATTATAATAGTATAGTATAGATGGTTTCTCCCTATAGCATTTAAATAACTATATAATTTACATGATTAACAAATCATTATCATGTTTTACCTACATGTTTGTACTCAAAATATCAAACTATTATAACCATAATATTTTATATTGTATTTTATTTTTAAAAATTATACAATATTCAATAGAATATATTTATGAGCCTAATCATACTAGCTTTATTTCTTTTAACACTAGAACCTCAAAATACTTTTAAAATATTTGTTTGAGAAGCCACATAAATATAGAAGAAGATTATGAGATGGTTTTTGTAAGTATAATACATTAATTATTGTTTTTTATCTATGATTGTCCATCTTCTATTCCCATAGAAAATTAAATAATTTTGATTATACTTGTATCATTTCAAAATCCAATATAATATTCTCCCAAACATATGACTTACTTTTAAAAATCTATATATTATGAAATATATTTATTCAAATTATAATATTACTATTTTGGCAGTTATTTTTTAAAAAATGAAGATGGTAAGAAGAATCTAGAACGTCCATTTCAATTCTAGCACTCGTACTTCTTAAAAACATCCGTAGAAGTTTAAATTCACATATGTTAGCTCTATTTGAAATTCGATGGCTCGATAGATAAAATAATATTCTAACTGTCAAGGCAAATGGGACAGTCTCTTATGCAAATGGGACAGTACCTTTACAAATGAGACAGGGTATGAGACAGTCTCAATTACACTGCAGAAAATAAATGACAGAAATAAAATGCAGAATGCTGAAAACTGAGAAGTAAAAAAAACACCAGAAGTTTTCACTTGGTTCGGCCCCTACACCTAGTCTATGGCCTACATCCAAGTCCCCATGCCAACTAGCATAGAGAATGTATTATATCAACTTTAATAAAAGAACTTACAATCTTTTCCTTGATTACAAATATAGCACCTGAAAGAACCCCTTTCCCAAGCTACCTTGCTACCTAGCCCACTGCTATTCCTTAGCCTTCTAACTACTTTGCTATACTTTGAAATCAAGCTTGCCACAACCCGACACAAAGTTGATATGAATACACTATTCAGTTACAAGAATAAACAAATTGATTACAACTCAAACTAAGTTTCTTGTTTTTCTGGATATGAATATCTCGGGTATGAAACAAGAAAATGATTTCAGATGATGAAGGATTCTCGAGAAAATGTTAGCTACAAATCTGAAATGAAGAGTTGTATTTATAAGCAAAGTTCTAACAGAATTATTTTCAAACACAAGATAAGATTGGAAGATAAGTTTGTTTGAAAATATTTGAATTAATCTTGAGAAACTAATCTGTTAGTAGTTTGAAAAAGATAAACCAAGTAAAAGATAAGTCTTGAAAGATTTAAACTTGATTTATAAGATAAGGTGGTGAGTTTGTTTGAGATAAGGTTTATCCAGATAAACAAGATTTACACAAAACCCTAACAAACCTAATCCTGAGAAATAGCCTCCTGGAAAATCTGAACAAACTGCAAAGCTTGAATCTCAGTTACTTGCATTCTGTTTATCTTTTGTTTATCTGCAATCATCATAAACCTGAGCATCTAACATTCTCCCCCTTTTATGATGATGACAAAGAAAGCATAAATGCTCCCCCTATCAAAAACACTAAAGGCCTGTAAAACAAAGTTAGAACCAACAGAATATATTGCAGTTTATGATATGTGCAATTATATGAGAATGAGACAACTAAAGAATGAATGAGACAACAGAACAATATGCATAAAAGAAATAGTCTCAAACATTAAACACTTAAAACAAAAGACAACCCATCCTTACAACCCATCCAAAAACCAGGATGTCCAGTTGCAATTGTTATCTAATCACATAAACGAATCCAGAATATCAGTTAATCACCCAACAAAACACCCATCAAAGAAACATAGTCTGAAAACCCAAAAACAAAAACGTCAAAAACATAAACATCCATCAAAAAGTCTTAAAAAATATCAAACATTTCTCCCCCTTCATCATAAAAGGGTCCTTCAATCAGAATCGTCATCAACAAAAACTGGAGCCTTGCCTTTGCCTTTGCCTGAACCAGAAGCCTTGTTCTGGGATGAAGGAAACACCGGAGCTGAGCCATACTCTGAAAATAGCTTGTCAAAAGCTTCCTTAGCTGGTGCCTTCCCGTCCCGTTCACGAAGCCATTCAAATATCTTAGCCTTGTATTCTTCTCTGGTCATACCAAAAACTGAAGGTGGAGGAATGGCAGGGAGTGGCAGAGGAGCAGTGATTTCTTCTAAAGTACAATCTCCAATCCAGTCTCTTTTCTTGTGCCAATACATCTTGCTCTTGTCTTGCATGGCTGACAACTGCTGAGATAAAAACTTAGTCTCTGACCCAAGCTTAAAAAACAACTTAACAAATTCCTTTTCCCATGCCTTAGCAGAGGAAACCATGCCCTTCCTGCAGAGTCCCAAACTCAAAATCTATGGTCTTAGACAACTTGACATCAGAAGTATACAATACAGAGAGTTTAGCATTGATATCATCCAAAGATGAACAGACATACTTTCTAAACAACTCAAAGGAAGCATTTAGAATACTAACTTCAGAAGTGAGTGATCCAAGAGTTTTGACAGAAGCCAAATGCTGATTTAGATTAGCCAAAGTAGCAGAATTTTTATTTAATTTGATCAACAGAGAATTAAGAAGAGTATTGGTAGGCTGATCAAAGGGGTCTGATGCATAATTAGGAGACTTAGGAATACCACCAACATTTCTAGAAGCATCATCAAAAACTAACTCATTTGATTCAGAAACTACGAGACCATTCGCAGTTAAAACAGACAAGTCAAAAACAACATTCAATTTTTCTGATTTAGCAGACTCAAAAGGAACACGAAAATACTGAAAAATCTTTGTTAACAAAGCAGGGTATGGAAGATGCATGGATTCATGTTTAGCACAATGATTCATGTTGGAAATAATTAATGAAGCCAAATTACAAGGGGTTTTCTTAACAAACACAGACAGAAGAATAGAATCCTGAAATGTGACTCTATCACGACTAGATTTACGAGGCAAAACATTCGAATGAAACAGTTTAAACAATAATAAGCACATAGGAGTTAAATCAGTTACCAATGGTTTGACAGACACAGAAACAAAGTTGTCACCGAGAATAGCTTTGAGTTGTTCCTCATATTGCAATCCAGGAATCTCGTCAAACGCCTGATGAGTGGTAAACGGGCAGGGACCTTGATCGGATACGGCTGTGAGTCTGGCCAGTAAATCCGCCTTAAAGCAAACTGGACTTCCTTTCACCGAAGAGAACACAATATTGTCGGCCAAAATCGAAAAATTTGCATAGAACTCCTTTACCAAATCTGGATAGATCACATCCGACGGCGATAACAACCCAACACACCCAACAGCTTCAAACAATGATGATACGCCAATCTTGGAGAGAAGATCAGTATCACACAACCTTTCTTTCAGAATGGACTTGTTCCACGCCTTAGTAGTGCTTTCCTTTGCATGACGCTCGGAAGAATTAGGAGATGCTTCACTAGATGCTTCGGAAACAACTGCGGCCATACGATGACGCTTCGAACCAGACGGACCAGGGGTCGGGGTTTGGTTAGCGGTGGATCTTGAACGGCGAGCCATGGAAGAAAGAAGATTTTAGGGTTAAGAGAGAAAGGATAGAATTTTGAGAGAATGAGAGAGTAGAGTGAGAAAAGAAAATGAAAAGATTAAGAAAGAGAGTTTAAAAAGAAGTAGAAACTGAAGAGTTAGAGATGGAAGAGGAGATGAAGAGGTGCAAAACAGAAGTGATGTATTGAATGAATGATACATGCACGAGTTTCAAGGAAATGAAAAGTCTAATCAAAAGATTTACAAAATCTAATACTATATACACGCATAAACACACGGACAAATAAAATAAAAAACCACAAATTTATAAACAGGAACCTAATAACTCAAATAATAAATACACAACATATATTTAAGTATTATGACATAATTCATATTTAAACACATAAATTACATAAAATCACGTAATAAATTACAGAGAACACATACCTAATTCTCGACGCATTTTACAAAATCTATCTTCAGCTAAAGGCTTAGTGAAGATATCTGCACGCTGTTTCTCAGTAGAAATATAAATAAGCTCAATATTACCTTTAGAAACATTATCTCGTAGAAAATGATGACGAACATCAATATGCTTAGTACGAGAATGCATAACAGGATTTTTAGAGATATTAATTGCAGAGGTATTATCACAATATATAGGAATATTTGAGTAAGAAATACCAAAATCCTGCAATGTTTGTTGCATCCACAAAATTTGAGCACAGCAACTTCCAGCTGCAATGTACTCTCCTTCAGCTGTAGAGAGAGCTACTGAAGTTTGCTTTTTACTATGCCATGCAACTAAACAATCTCCTAAAAATTCACAAGCACCACTTGTGCTTTTTCTATCAACCTGTGACCCTGCATAGTAAGCATCTGAAAAACCGATTAAGTCAAAGGAAGAGGAGCTTGGATAAAATAATCCCAAGTCATTCGTACCTTTCAAATATTTAAAAATACGTTTAACGGCATTCAAATGAGATTCTTTAGGTTGAGATTGAAAACGAGCACACAAGCATACACTATACATAATGTCAGGTCGTGAGGCAGTTAAATATAACAATGAACCAATCATACCTCGAAATTTAGTGACATCTACAGGTGTACCTTGTTCATCCTTAGTAAGCTTAACTGAAGTACTCATCGGAGTTGATTTAGGTGTGACATGATCAAGTGCAAATCTTTTGAGTAGATCCTTTATGTACTTGCCTTGGTGAATAAATATTCCTGCATTAGACTGATTAATTTGCAAACCTAGAAAGTACTGCAATTCACCCATCAAACTCATATCGAATTCCTTATGCATGCAATCAGAAAACCATTTACACAGAGATTCGTTAGAAGATCCAAATACTATATCATCAACATAAACTTGTACTAAAAGAAAGTTGTCACGTTTATGAAAAATAAAGAGAGTTGGATCGAGTGTACCACGAATGAAACCATTGTTCACAAGAAATTGACTGAGACGCTCGTACCAACAACGAGGGGACTGTCTCAATCCATAGACAGATTTCTTGAGCTTGTAAACATAGTTAGGGTACTTCTCGTGAATGAAACCTGGAGGCTGCTTCACGTAGACTTCTTCCTTGAGATAGCCATTTAGAAATGCGCTTTTGACGTCCATCTGATAGAGCTTGAACTTCTTGTGAGCTGCAAAGGCCATTAAGATTCGAATAGCTTCTAAACGAGCTACTGGAGCATATGTCTCGTCGTAATCGATTCCTTCCTGCTGGTTGTATCCCTGAGCAACCAAACGAGCTTTATTTCGAATAATGTTGCCATCTTCATCCTTCTTATTCTTGAAAACCCAGCGAGTACCAATGATCTTGGCATCCTGAGGAGGTGGGATGAGTTCCCAAACATCACAACGCTCGAACTGGTTCAATTCCTCCTGCATTGCAACAGACCAATGTTCGTCTGCAACTGCCTCTTGAGCATTCTTTGGTTCGAATTCAGCAACAAAAGCATAGAATGCACATAGATTATGAAGTCTGCTTCGAGTAGAAATCCCTTGATCTAAATCAGTGAGAAGATTATCTGGTGGATGATTCTTCACATTCCTAGAAGACTTAGGAAGTTGAATATTACTCATTTCTTCCTCATTAGAATTGTCTGCCTGGAAATGAATAGGAGTTGTCTCATTCAAAAGAGACTGCCTCATTTCCGCTTGTGAAGATTTATCCAGAGGAGTAACAGAATACACATTTGAAACACTATCAGGAGTCTTTGGAGAGCCAGAAGATTCATCTGAAGCTTGAGTAGATCCTGCAGAATTATCAGAAGACTGAGATGGACCTGGAGAGTCTTGACTGTTTGATTTGTCAGAATGAGACTGACTCTTTTCAGAATGAGACTGTCTCATTTGGGAATGAGACGATAGATCCGCAGTGTCTTCATCAATTTGAGATATATTCCTTGAGGATTCATTGAATGTAATATTGATGGATTCTTCTACTTTGTTCTTGACAGAATTATAAACACGATAAGCTTTGCTTGTTGTAGAATATCCCAAGAAGATTCCTTCCGTTGATTTCACATCGAACTTGCCTCGATTATTTTGAGTATCTAAAATAAAACACCTGGAACCAAATACTCGAAAATAACTAATGTTAGGAGTCCTTTTCTTAAGCAATTCATACGGAGTTTTAAGTAAAATAGGACGGATAAGTACTCTATTTAAAACATAACAGGAAGTGTGTACCGCTTCAGCCCAAAATTTTCTTGGAAGCTTACTCTCATGCAGTAGAGTTCTGGCAGTTTCCTGTAGAGTCCTGTTCTTGCGTTCTACTACTCCGTTCTGCTGAGGAGTTCGAGGAGCTGAGAATTCATGAGTGATTCCTCTTGATTTACAGAAGGTTATGAAATCCTTCTCGAATTCACCTCCATGATCACTACGAATAGTCTTGAGCTTAAATGAATACTTAGTCTCAAGGTTAGTAATAAGATCCTTAAACTCAACAAAAGCTTCATCCTTAGTTCGTAAAAATAATACCCAAGTGAAACGAGAATAATCATCAACTATAACAAAAGCATAATTCTTACCTCCTAGGCTTACATACCTTCTGGACCAAAAAGATCTAGATGAAGGAGCTGCAAAGGAACAGAAGTTGATACTTTATTCTTAGCAGTAAAGGAAGTTTTCACCTGTTTTCCAAGCTGGCAAGCTGAACAAGGTTCTATTTTCTTGTACTTCAGCTTTGGTAGACCTCGAACCAGATCATGAGAAGATATCTTCCGAAGAAGATCCATGTGAACATGGCCAAGACGTCTATGCCACAGATCTTGTTGTTCTTGAACGGTAGCTAGACAAATTTCTTCTTGCTGTTCATCAAAATCTAATACGAAAATATTTCCTTTTCTTTTGGCAACTAAAGCAAACTCGTTAGTATGAGTACCAATATAGCATACATCTTTATCGAACTTAACCTTATGACCAGCATCAGTAAGTTGACTTACACTAATAAGATTATATTTCAAACCATCAACTAAACGAACATTAGAAATGGCAAAACTGTCATTACCAATAGTGCCTTTTTCCAATAATTCTGACGGTGTTTGAATCTCCAAGAGTAACTAAGCCACCTTCCTTGGCAACTAGAGATAAAAACTTGGATTTATCACCTGTCATATGACGTGAACAGCCACTGTCGATGATCCATTTATTTCGCAGAACATGGACCTTCAAACAAACCTCATCATTGTCACTGGAGTTGTCCTCTAGTCCAGCAAAGCAAAGTTGAGCAACTTCATCGTCTGAATCGATCTCCACGTCAGATTCATCATCACTCCAAGTAATTAATGCCTTCTTTTTGTTCTTCAGCTTGTAACAGTCCTTTTTGAAGTGCCCTTTCTTTCCACACTCAAAGCAAGTATCTTTGCTTTGATTCACTTTAACCTCCTTGCTCGGATTAGATTTGAAGTCCTTCTTCATAAACTGCGATTTCACAGGTCGTTTGGAGGCATTCCGTTTGGCAAGAAATTTATGAAACTTCTTTGTTAGAAGAGCAATATCTTCATCAGAATCGTCAGGAGACTCATCTGCATCTGCATTAAGTGCAAGAGTTTTCTTACGAGGAGCTTCATCTTCTTCATCATATCTACGTAGCTGATTTTCGAATTCCTCCAATTCACTGAACAGTGTTAGAGTATCCATAGTCGAAAGCAGTGTTGAATCCTGCAGAATGGTAACCTTTGGAGCAAACTTCTTTGGCATTGCTTTGAGGATTTTCCTATTTATCTCAGATGGAGGAATGATCCTTTCCAGAAGTGAGATGGAATTCATCAATGTCAGAAACCTCCCTTGAGCATCTCGCACGCTTTCATCTCTTTCCAACCTGAAACCTTCATAGTCACTCATTAGCATACTTAATTTTACTTCACGTACCTTAGACGTGCCTTCGTGGCTGACTTTGATCGTATCCCAAATCTGCTTGGCAGTAGTACATGCTGAAACTTTTCTTAATTCTGTAGCTACCATGCCATTGAGAAGTGAGTTCATAGCTTTAGCATTGGAATTCATTGCGTTCACTTCTTCGGGAGAGAGATCCTTGAGAGATTTTGGCTTTCCTTCTTTCATAGGAATTGTGAAACCATTTTCTACAGCATCCCATTCAAATGCATCACGCTGGAGAAAGATTTTCATTCGAAACTTCCAGTCATTGTAGTTTTCAGCACCATGAAGCAGTGCTGGATAATTGTTTGAATACCTATCTGGTTGAGCCATGGATCGCTAGCAAAATAAACACTAAAAAGAGAATTAAATGCACCTGCTCTGATACCAAATGAAATTCGATGGCTCGATAGATAAAATAATATTCTAACTGTCAAGGCAAATGGGACAGTCTCTTATGCAAATGGGACAGTCCCTTTACAAATGAGACAGGGTATGAGACAGTCTCAATTACACTGCAGAAAATAAATGACAGAAATAAAATACAGAATGCTGAAAACTGAGAAGTAAAAAAAACACCAGAAGTTTTCACTTGGTTCGGCCCCTACACCTAGTCTATGGCCTACATCCAAGTCCCCATGCCAACTAGCATAGAGAATGTATTATATCAACTTTAATAAAAGAACTTACAATCTTTTCCTTGATTACAAATATAGCACCTGAAAGAACCCCTTTCCCAAGCTACCTTGCTACCTAGCCCACTGCTATTTCTTAGCCTTCTAGCTACTTTGCTATACTTTGAAATTAAGCTTGCCACAACCCGGCACAAAGTTGATATGAATACACTATTCAGTTACAAGAATAAACAAATTGATTACAACTCAAACTAAGTTTCTTGTTTTTCTGGATATGAATATCTCGGGTATGAAACAAGAAAATGATTTCAGATGATGAAGGATTCTCGAGAAAATGTTAGCTACAAATCTGAAATGAAGAGTTGTATTTATAAGCAAAGTTCTAACAGAATTATTTTCAAACACAAGATAAGATTGGAAGATAAGTTTGTTTGAAAATATTTGAATTAATCTTGAGAAACTAATCTGTTAGTAGTTTGAAAAAGATAAACCAAGTAAAAGATAAGTCTTGAAAGATTTAAACTTAATTTATAAGATAAGGTGGTGAGTTTGTTTGAGATAAGGTTTATCCAGATAAACAAGATTTACACAAAACCCTAACAAACCTAATCCTGAGAAATAGCCTCCTGGAAAATCTGAACAAACTGCAAAGCTTGAATCTCAGTTACTTGCATTCTGTTTATCTTCTGTTTATCTGCAATCATCATAAACCTGAGCATCTAACACTATTATGTTAGATGTATGTCTTAATAACCCCACTAAAATTTTTCTACACACATATGTGTATTATTTGTACAAGTACCCCCCACAATCTTGTGTTATCCCTTATAAACTCTAAGTTTAGGTAATGATAAACTTGAGATAATTCTTTTAACTCTCATGTGATTATTCTCTTTGTAGGAAATTAATTAATGTTTTTATGGGTGTTGTATGAAATATATATTTAAATATATGTCTATGTGACCAACTTAAACTATATGGATTCATTTTATGATATTACGGATTTCAATTTTGTAATTGTAAATAAAATTTGACACTTTGTAGTGTTTCAAGATTTAAGGTCTCGGGGATCAGCAGAATTAATTTACACTGAGAAATGCATTTAGAATATATTATAATTGCTTTGATTTTTTTGTTTTTCTTTTAAAAATTAGTATCTTAATTATTTTAAAGCATCAACATGTTAACATGTTTAGTTTCTGAAATTTGAGTAGTTTTACTCTATTGTTTCGCCTACAGCAAGAACAATATCAAGGGCAACACCAAGGCCAATACCCAACATTCATTCTGCAAGGACAGTCACAAATCCAAGACCCAACCTGGGTCCCAACAAGAAGAAGATCAGCAACAAGTTCAAGGGCACACAGGTAAGAACATATTATTCATCTACTTTTTTAGATTCCTAAATTAGGGAGAATTCTTTATCTTTTAAAAGTGACTCAAGCACTACTAAAATTTTAGTAGATCATTAAACAAAACAAAGGAATAACCATATAAAGGTTGTTTGAACCAGCTGACTTATTGCATTATAGATGTCATGGAGACTCCGTATATTTTTGGTGCCCACCTACACTATTGCTTCTACGTTCTGATGTCAATTGTGTCAACATATAGGAATTTGTTAAGAACTTTTGCCGAGGATTGGATCATCATTTCCACTATTATCTTTGTTGATTTATCTTCATCATCATCATCATCAATCATTACACAAAGAGTTATCTTCATCATCATCAATCATTACACAATAGACGTGCTACAATTCTTTCTTTTACGCTCCATCACCGAAAGTCTACTTCATCATGCATACAACCACGTGAAAAGATTAAATTTTTTTAGTGGTTTATAGAGTCGATAGACCTTGCTTCTTTTGTCATATGCGGTAAAGATACATTTCTTGACAATCTCATCTAATCTCGTCCAGCTTTTTTCTTTTCTTGTCAGGAATATGTGCATATGCAATGCAACCGAAAATTCTTAGTTTTCCAGCCAAGTGCTTTGCCAATCGCCGACCTTGTTGGAAGATAAAGATACTTTGGTGCCATTTTTTGTGATACATTGCTCGGCTTGCTTTTTTGTGGGATACTTATACATGTTTGATATTTAATTACAGGTTTTGCTTCTGTTCTTTGTGTCTATTCATTGCAAAACTTCTCTATTTGTAGTTATCATGTGAGAGATAGACAGCTAGACCTTCTCCTTTTCGATTTAAATTCCAATTATCCTCTTGCACTTGTCCTTTTGTAATGTACCTTATAAAGTTCTCATTTTTGGTTTAAAAATCTAATAACCTAAGAGATTCTCATGCTTTTGGATTACTCATCTGATGAGCCTAGAGAACTGCTCCTGAATTCACATCTGATGAACCTTTGGAACTTCTCCTCTTCAATTCATCACGTGGGCCCGTGGAGCCATGTGCCCCAGTCGTCTGGATATGCTAATCAGGAGCTTATTCTCATTCATCCTCAAGACACCTGCAATAGTGATCCTTGCTCCTCCGACATTATTAAACTTGTGCTCTGAATTATGCTGCTGGTTAAATAGGCTTGGGAGGTTAAAGGAATTTCCATAATGTTGTTCATAGAGGTCAAATGGTTCACGGCTACTGGCAACATCTGAAAATTCAGAATAGTTGCAACACTAATGGAATTGTTTTGATAATATTAATAATTTACACCCATAATGCACAACAGGTCCAGGGTCCATCACCCATGCTGGAAAGCAAACATTTACAGTAATGATACAGTTGGAACTTAAACCGTGTACTTCTGAACTGCAGTTGAGTCTGGAGGCACACAGATGTGAGTACAAAGTTGAAGTTGACCCCAAACAAGTAGAGAAATAATGTATCATATCATAGAGCATCATGTTGCAAATGTGTGTACATAAGAAAAAATCTGTTACACTAGTGAAGATGCACAGTCTTCCTTCTTCAAAGTCTTGGGAGAGATGATGCTTAATCCGTTGTACAAGTACACTCATTCCCTAAAATTTAAGTTACAAAAATTAGGAGAATGAATAACTAATCTATTGCAGTTTCTCTTATGTCCTCTTAAAGCGTTGACTGGAACAGTTATAACCTAATCAAGGAACAATACTTTAACAAAAATAAAAAATATTTTAAAAACCCATGTTTAATTAAATCCTCGTGAATGATATAATTAATAAACCTGACAATCAAGCAACAATACTTTTATTAAAACAAAAAATATTAAAAAAACATATAAACTTTGCACATATTATTCCTTCATAAATGAAAAGGATATAAGATGAAAACAATTTGAAGTGGTCGAAACAATACCTCAACCCTTAATTTTCTCCGGATGAGACTTACCTTTGGTGTTGGTGTCTCTTAACATATTAACCACCACAACCGTGAATATTTGGCAAACCAAGTCATTGCAAGAACATACAAGAACTAATATGCCAATATATGGAATTTGTGAAATAAAGGATGTAATGAGATTAAATATTTCTTTATTACACAAGAGAATTTATTTGAATTTTAATTGGAAAGGCAAAACGTGATAGGATCCACGCCCAAAGCACTTCCATCAACTGAAAAAGGTGAAAGAGAGGTAGATAACTGAGAGGGTTAGAGAAACCATATGGTTTGTTGCACCACTAAGTACAAAATGAAAGAAACAAAGTTGAGAGACATCAAAATGAAGTATAATATCATTTAGCCAAGAACTATTTGAAAATTGGAAAATCGGTGATGGCAATTCTTCAAGAATTTCAAAGTTTATGATGTCGAATTTATTAGATCCCATCTTTTCCTTGATTAAGTCATTTAACATGTGGATCAACTTATATATTACGTCATTTTAACAAACCCCTCATATTTAGATGAGCTATCACTATAAGAAAAACAGGTAAATACGACCGGCCAAAAGTCCTCGCATTTACCTAAATATGTCAGGACACGGTCGTATCTTTTAGTTTCTGGATCGGTCATGATATGGGAGGAATATTTAGTAAGTCAGTCATTTTTAAAGTAAATTGGACCAGCTAGTTTTGACCATTTAAAAAAAACCGCTTAAATTCAACTGGCCAAATTTGACCAAGGTAGTCGAATTTGACTTTTCACCAAAAAATTGAAAATCCCCCCAAACTATTAAATATTTTGAATAAATTTAAAATGTCTGCCTAAAATTAAATTGACCGTATATGGTCAAAGATGCGAATCTAAATTTCACCACCTTCGGTTGAATTAACAAACACCAGTTTTAAGAGACAAATCTCTCGCTGGAAATTGGAAAATTTCCAGATTCTAGTGAGTTTACCCAGGTCCAGTCATATTCCAGCAGCTTTAATTTCTCCAAAAAAGCTCAGTTTTTAGTCCAATTTTTCAATTTAATACACTCAAAATTGACCCAACAATCTCATATTCATATCCAAACTTACAAATAACTAGCATTTAACCGATTCCGGTCAAAATCAATTGAACGTCTGTAAAGAAAAAAACAACATTAACAAAAAATTCACCAAACTAAAAAAAACCTTAATATAAACAATTTCCCCACCACATACCAAGCATGTAAATCGAGCAACACAGTCAATCATAAATCATGAAAAAATTATCTACACGCTGATGTTAAATGATCTATCGATTCGTAACTTCAAAACACATCAATAAACAACCTAAAGTAAAAAGTCTAATTCGAATTAAAATCAAGAAAATGGAAATTTTTGAAAAATTATCTACCTAGCTCTCTACCGAATTATTACCTTCAGGAGGGAGAGTAAGATGGTGGGAGGGACACAAATAGAAATAGAGGGGGAGAGAGAAAAAGACAAGGGGTGGGTTACGTGAGTGAAAGGAGGGCTTTGGGTTAAAAAATTTATTTTATCATTTTTTTGTTTTTTTACTTATAATTTGGTTTTATTAAATGTAAATTCAACCATTGGATGAGTGTTTTAGGGGTTAAATTTGGTGTGTTAGATCTAATGCAAGGGGACTACAGAAGTGGCACTAAATTCAACTGTAACCGTTCGAATTTAGGAGTGTCGATTAATATTTTTCTTATGCTTTCTTATAATTTCTAGAAAATTAAAATTGTAATTAATTAACTTTTTTCTTACAAATATTATAATATTAAAAATATAATAAATTATATTAACAACTTGTTATTTAATAAAAAATTTAAAATCATGAAGTTGGTCAATTTGAGCATAAATTCCACGAAAAAGATTGTGTGGTGAAATATTTAGTTAAGTTAATGATACCTTATTTGTTAAAATAATCGAGGTCTAATGATTAAAAATTGTTAAAATTTGCATATAACATTTTCTTGTAACCATTTTAACATCCATGTGGTTGGATGGTCTAATATTATTCTAAATAGTAGGAACACTCTATGGTAAGAATCTCAACCCCTAAATTCGAATTTGTAAAATAATTCGAATAATCACATCCGTAATAGATTACTCAAAATAAATGAGATATAAATTAAAAACTAAAACCCTAATCGATACCCTAAAATTTAAATTTATAACCCCATGTAATCATATTACCTACTCTAATGTAGAGATTCGAAAACAAGTTAATTATTAGCTCACTAATATTTTGTCAAAAATTATAGTGAATGTAGTCAGTCGACTTGGAACGCGATAATTCTTTCATAATTTTTTAAACTTTTTTTTATAAATATATATTTAAATTTCACGGAAGTATCATAAAATTTAAATAAAAGTTCTTTCATCACATATATTTTTATACCATATAAACTTGTAGTTGGGATGAATGTTATTATTGTGTGTATACATATTTTTTAAAATATTCACTAATATTTAAATAGTTTAAATAAATTATTAAAAATTTTGAATATACTAAATACAATTGAATGTGGCCAAATTAGATACATACAAACGGATTTGTGTAGAAATATAAATTTCAAAATAGAGGGGAATTTTCACCAACTTTTGCCCCAAAAGTTTTAAAAGTTATAGGAAATTTCATGCCATTTCCAAATAATAAATTTGACCAAAATCGATTGAATTTAGGAGAGCCAAAAAATTCAATGCGGAAAATTTCATCCAATTTTTTTAAAGAATCTCTCCTTGCTAACTAAAGGTAGTACATATGAAGATTATAAATGTATGTTGTTTTAAAACAAGCTAAGATACACTTTAATTTGCTTTTTTATGAAAATAGAATAGTCTTCGAGTTCATAATTTTGCATTTCTATATGTGATTAAATCATGTACTTATTCAATTACATATTAACTTAGGTGCGAATATTCTTGTAAATTCCATGTAGACCTAGCCGCATAAATATGACAATCTTCTAAGTTTTGTATTCATAGAAAATGATCAAAATATTTCATTGCAGTTGCAAGTTTTATGTATATATTTTGTGTGAGTAAGTTGTATGGAATTACTTAAAAAAAACTCTTTCCCGTAATCTCAACCAATTTATTATACATTTATATTCTTAGAAAGTGGTATTATAGATTTTGTGATTTAGAGATGACTATCACAAAAATATGTTGCGATCAAAATTTTCGGTATGACCGGAAATAATTGTAATCAATTGAGTATTCAAACAAAGGTAGGGTCTTTCTAGTGTGTGTCAATGTAACAAATACATTTACATGATTAGATAATTTTTATGAACGAGAGCCATTATTATTAATGAGATTAGAGCTAATAAAAAATTTAAGTTGCTAATGTGCGTCGGCATGGAGACAAACAAGAAAATCGATTTCGGTATTGTAAGAATCTCAAGATTTTTGAAAGATTATGGAATATGGATACAAAGAACCATACATGTTATCTTACCGTAATAACTAAGACTTTGAAGGGAAATCCACTAACAGTTAAGAAGACTCTCTTTTTTATTAATCAAGTGGTGAATGGAGTAATTTTCTAAAGGATTTCTATGATATATCAACATTAAAGCTAACATGAGAAACTGTAAGTAAGTCCTAGAAAGCTCAAGAAAACCAATAATGAGAATATACTAGTTTTATGTTCGTTTAATCATAAATATGAATATCTGATTAATATTTTATTAATGTGTAATATTAAAGTAGGTTAGTAAAATAGGTAATAAGTATATAAGTACATCTAAGTAAACATGTAAATATATAGAAAGTACAACTAATTTATACAAAATTTAAATATGTTAATAATTAAATAAGAAATAAGTATACAAATGCGTATAAATAAACATGCAATGCTTAGAAGTACAACAATGACGCGCCATTTAATTGAACCAACACACTACTTTCCTATTCATTATTAAATAATTAAGTATCTGTCATGAGTTGCATAGATGATAAAAAGGGTGTATATAGTAAATATGATGTCGTTATTTTCCTAGAATGAAAACTAATACGAACCCATTATATTTTCCCTTATTGCATGAACTTCTAAACCATTTTACAAAAGTTCAATAATTACTATATAAGTATTCTTTAAATAATCATTTACTTTTGGGTAAATAAATTAGAACAATTATTTAGGTTAGATTTGAAAAAATATTATCCTAAAACTGTAAATTTATTAGTTGGATTACATTTAATCAACAACTAATTTGAAAGAGATAAGACCACATATAGACTATATATAACATTAATGCGTTATCCTAATTACCTATATTTGCTAACTTATTTAATTTATTTTGTGTGTTCTTTATATGTATATCTTTTGTAATTTATTTTGTGTGTTCTTTATATGTATATCTTTTGTTCCTCTTTATACATATATATGCATTTTTATTTATATATATATATATTTATAGGTATGAGTGTGATATATAGAGAGAATGAATGTGGCTGTCTTAATTTGTTTCAATTGTGTTGTTCATATGATTTTTTATGTGTACGGTGTATTCATGTTTATACATATATATGTATAAGTATGATGGAGAAGGAGAGAATAAACGTGGCTCTCCATAGTAAACTAATAACCGAATGTGTTTTTCATCTATATTTTATAAATTTTTTATGAACTTGGTAAGAGTTAAATCTCACTGTTATATGTTCTTCAAAGACTTTAGTTTTTTGAGCTTCATTAGTTGTTATTGTTCATTTTTTATGATTTAATATGAATAAAATATGTAAATTATACAATTAGTAAGTTGTATTGTTATTTTGTGTCATGTACATCAAGTTTCGATTATGTATACCTATGTTTGCGTAAGAGCTAGAGGGGGGTTTATTTGCGTCTTTATTTGATATGGGTTTAATGTTGTTAGTTCTCTATGAGTTGTATTTACGAATACGAATTAAGATTTCTAAGTTTAATCGTATGATATGAAATGAGAGTATGTAGAATTTTATCAATGCTTTTGATCTTGTTTTATTAGTTTTTCATTATTTTGACGATTTATCTGACTTGGAAATTATGTTTTTTTTTGTTATATTTAGTATCATGCATGAATGATATCTAATTACTTGGAAATATTTTCTAATTATTTTGTAGTATGCAGGGAAAATGCTAATTAGAGACATAGGGACGTGGTCGTGGACTTAGTCGAAGAACTTGTGCTATTTTACGAACACCTAGTCTACCTTCTCCACGCAATCAGAACACCCGTAAGATTACCAAAAATACTTGTAAGACCAATATAGAGACCCGGGCATGGAAATGACCTAGATCACATTCCGATCGCAAGTTTAGGGAAAATAACCCAAGAACACCATGCCGCATCAAATTCCAAGTGGGACAGTAATTATTTATATAGGCTTATCGTATAAATCTCATTCAACTTCAAAATGTATGTGAAAAATATGAATAAGATTAGCTCATAGATTATGAAGCTTTTGTATTTATGACTGACTACATTAAAATTAATTTTAAAGTATACACAATGATACAACAGTGAAGATATTGAATGCGACTATTCGTTCAAAATGGGAAGTTGGGCATACACGTGTATTGCCATTCTTGCACAAAATTCGAAATAGGCTGAAGAAGGTACCAAGAAGTTTGTTGTATGTTATTTTTATTTTTATAATTATGTACATTACACACACCTAAGTTCTTTCTATTAATTAAGGCATTTGAAGATGCAAAACCCGGAAAGGCTAAAGAGTGTTTAGAATTATATGTCAAAAATAGTATTAAAAAATTGGTCAATCAGTTCTCCCTCTCTCTCGATGAGAGTCGGCCGCCCCATCTTCACCCTTCTACCCATCTTCACCCTTCAACCCATCTTCATCTCTATCTTCATCCTCTCTCTACATCCATACAACATTTTATCATTTGTTTTAACTTCCTTTCAATAAATATTGGATTCTGTTCAAAAATAGATGGTGTCCGGCAGGTAGATAGTTGGGGTGCTTTTGATACGGTAGTGAAAAGCGCATGTGCTCACCTCTCACAAATATTTTTGTTCATAACACGAGGGCCCTCTCAGTTTTTTGCAATTGAGTCCTCTGAACAGTGTACGATCCATGGAATTAATGTGAGGGCAATTGTGAAACTACTGTTTTCGGTGGAGATGCAGGCTGGATCGCTCGAGAAACCATTATCTTTATTTTTAATTTTCAGAATATTTGTATTCAGTCAGTTAAGCAATCCGGAAACAAAGAGGCTAATTATTTAGTTCGTCTATTTGTTTTTCAACCTGGTTGCATGATGAATTGGGGTTTGTACCGATTGAATTTTTTTCATGTTTTTAATTGAAATCTGCTATAAATTTGGAAAAAAATAAATAAATAAATTGGTCAATCAAGAAAAGGGGTGGTTCGAAGAAAGTGTAGAGTTTTCCAAGAATGCTATAGACATAGGCATTTTCATCATTATTTCACAATGACATAGAAGAATTATAAGGTAATTAATGATTATATGATTTTTATACTCTCGTGTGAAAGGATTTTCGCATGGCCTACAACCTTAATCTTTTTTTACATAATTAGATGTTATTGGTGCACTACTTATCATTTTTTTTTCTCATTTTCTTTTCATTAAAAAGCATTTCTTTGTGATTACATAGTGTTTTTGTTTACATTTGAATTTAATTGTGGATTAGAAATTTATTTTTATATATTAAATTTTGGGGTTCTTTGGAGTTTATTTTTGTTTTGGATGATTGTTGGCCAACTAAATTATTTTAAATTTATCTCCACACGTGCTAGGCTTTTAAACACATACAAAACAATACTTATAAGTAAAGTAAAATTAGTTTGAAATTATTATACAATTGATATATTACATATTATATAGACTTTGCTTGATAGGAATGTTGGATAGATATTATTTAAAACTTTTGTCTATATAAAGTAATTGTTACTTATTTCAATTTTAAAAATTTAATTTATAGTTAATAATCAATAAAAGATGTTATGGCTATATAATTTATATAAAAGTAAATGAAATAAACTCTCTTTGTTGTAGTTTTGAGTAATGTATACAAGAGATAACTAATATTATCAATTTAAGATATCTGCATATAGATCCTCACAAATTTAACAATATTTGATTAATAATAATTAACATGATACTAATTTATCTATTATTCCAAACCGGTTACTACGATTACATTGCTTGAATTAAAAGATAATAGATAATAAAAAAATTAGTACAACAAGGACAGTGACAAAGAGGATGACTACGACCTCCTTGGACAATCAAATGACACCCTCATTCGAATCAGATGACCTAATACGAGACATGGTTTATGGGAAGAAGAGGCAAAACAGACGGATATATTGGCTGCTACAGTGGGGTCAACTGTGATGGCTGCCGGCACTTTTCGAGTTTTGGGGCAAGATTATGCAGAACTCCCTTAGCCGCAACTGTGATAGGGTGACCTTTCCTATCACCTCCTGTGCAAAACATTACACTATTTTAATAAAAATAAATAAAAATCAATATAAAAGAATTAAAAAGGGAATTAGTATGTATACCTCCCCACATCTTTGATGTATAATGAACAATCCCTGATAAAGTTACACATATGAAAAAATTTAAGGATTAAAAGTGTCAACCTATAAAACAAAGCAAATCAAAATCTTATTTATTAGAAATTAGTTGTACCTTTAGCACAAAGACCCTGATGTCTTCCCCTGATCCGCTCTCCTCACCATCTTTGCAGCTCAATTGGTTGGTCATATACTAAATTTTGAAGTTGTGGAATATGGTAAGATTGGGGCGGCCGTCAAGGAATTAGGGATTATGGAGTATGTGCAACACCTTAAGTTTATATAGGGGCTGGTATATAAAACATTAGAAATTTGTAGGAAATTTCTTAGAAATTTCTTTACTAATATTCTTCAATCAAGTAATTTTTCTATTTGTCTATTATTTTTTTTAGTTCATATTCTTTGTAAGGTTTAAAAAACAAAAAATTACTTTTTTGTTTGTTTTTTATAGTTGTATGATAAATATCAACATAAAATTATTTATTAAATTTATATTTTATTAGTAATCCAAAAACACAATTACAAATGATAAATTATTGAATTTGTAATCCGTGCATATTTCCCACTCTCTCAGTCTCCAATTCAATACATGTTCAAAGTGACTCAGATTGTAAAATTTTGTTATATAGAAATTAACTACTCACTAGTTATATATATATATGCTCCCTCCGTTTTTTATTTAATTTTTTCCCGTTAATCGGTGAACTTTTTTTGAAATCCGAATTCACTGTATTTTTCTCCATATGTGCCATGTTTTGACGTGATTTAACAAAAAAATTATTTAGTTTTTAGTGTTCATTATAAGGAAATATATATATAATATTGATGAGTACCATCACTTTACTCAATTTTCTTACTTTTTTTCTTCAAAATTACACTATTTCTTAATACCAAACCATTTGTATATATTTCAAAGGGACCGAGAGAGTAATATTTAAAAGTTCTACATGAATCATTCAAATTTGAACTTTTAAAACTAATTTACTTATTTTTTATGAAATATGTATTTCTAAATTAATTAAGTTAAACAATTTATAGGAGTAAAGAATTGGTACTAAATACAACAATTTTTTTTCAACCAGATTATGTAATTTAAAAAAACATCTTAATGCAAATATATTATATTATATAATTTCAAATAATATATTAGTTTTTCCAAAAATAAAATGGTGTAATACAAAAATGATGAAAATAGACTATTTATGACCATTTTCAACAATATTTCTTATGAAGTTAGTCGGTTACATTGTGATCGGATATAATTGATGAAAATATTTCTTTGTTTGTCTATAAACATGAAAAAGACCAACAAACCAAAGTTGACACGCACCACCGTGACATCCTAGTCAACCGTGACATGTGGCACATACATGCCAAGTAGGAAAAACCGGGACCAAGCAAAGGTGAATTGTAGATTTAAAAGTAACCAAAAACTTGGTCGGTTATCAAACTTTATTAAACATTCACGTTGCTGCCATGTAAATGGGTGGGACCAATACTCAAGAAAATGAAAAAGTTATTTATTACCTTTTTGATCCGTAATGACCATTATCATAGATCGAAAAGTCATTTCCGACTCAAACTCATCCAATGTGACATATTTGGTCGTAAGTTATTATAGGTGAAATTAATATAAACAGGTATTTAGAAAGTACACAAGTGAGATATAGACATCATAATTATATTCTAATTAATGATATGATTTCTAAGTTCTCCTCTAAAATGATTTTCCATGGCCTCCAACCTTAATTACCTATTATATATATCACAAAATATGCTCAAAAGATTATAAAATTCATTTATATTGTTTTTGGCCCTTTTTTATTAAAAGCATTTATTTATGACCTATTGTTTCTCTTTTCTTTTAATTACAAGTATTATTAGTGACTACATATTGTTCTATCACTAATATATATCTATTGACATCCATAAGGTTGGATCGTTGAAAAATATTTTTAAAATAATCGAAACACTAATTCAAGATTCAACACTAGTTAGCTGTACTAGTCAAACTGATGCTTGACTGTTAAAATGTCAAACCAAATAAAATTATTTTGATATGAAATTTTGGGTACATCAATAATATATATCTATTGACATCCATACGGTTGGATTATTGAAAAATATTTTTAAAATAATCGTAACACTAATTCAGGATTCAACACTAGTTAGCTGTACTAGTCGAACTGATGCTTGACGGTTAAAATGGCAAACCAAATAAAATTATTTTGATATAAAATTTTGGTTATATCACTAATATATTATCTATTGACATCTATACGGTTGGATTATTGAAAAATATTTTTAAAATAATCGTAACACTAATTCAGGATTCAACACTAGTTAGTTGTACTAGTCAAACTGATGCTTGACTGCTAAAATGTCAAACCAAATAAAATTATTTTGATATGAAATTTTGGGTACATCACTAATATATATATATCTATTGACATCCATACGGTTGGATTATTGAAAAATATTTTTAAAATAATGTAACACTAATTCAGGATTCACACTAGTTAGCTGTACTAGTCGAACTGATGCTTGACTGTTAAAATGGCAAACCAAATAAAATTATTTTGTTATAAAATTTTGGTTATATCACTAATATATTTATCTATTGACATCCATACGGTTGGATTATTGAAAAATATTTTTAAAATAATCGTAACACTAATTGAGGATTCAACACTAGTTAGTTGTACTAGTCGAACTGATACTTGACTGTTAAAATGTCAAACCAAATAAAATTATTTTGATATGCAATTTTGGTTATATCACTAATATATTTATCTATTGACATCCATACCGTTGGATCGTTAAAAATATTTTTAAAATAATCGAAACCTTAATTCAAGATTCAACACTAGTTAGCTGTACTAGTCAAACTGATGCTTGACTGTTAAAAGGTCAAACCAAATAAAATTATTTTGATATGAAATTTTGGTTATATCACTAATATATATATATATATATATATATTGACATCCATATGGTTGGATCGTTGAAAAATATTTTTAAAATAAATATAACACAAATTCAAAAGTAAACTCTAATTAGACGTATTAGTCAAAATCATGTTTGACTGTTAAAATGTCAAACCAAATAAAATTATTTTGATATGAAATTTTGGTTATATCACTAATATATATATTTATTGACATCCATACGGTTGGATTGTTGAGAAATATTTTAAAATAATCGAAACACAAATTCAGAAGTAAACAGTAGTTAGTTGTACTAGTCAAACTCGAGTTTGACTGTTAAAATGACAAGCCAAATTAAAGCCAAATATATTTATTTACATTTAAAATAATTATCAATATTTAATCTACTTAAATTTTAATAAAAAATTTATTGAAACATAAGTGAAAATTAAAGGGGCAAATGGACCTTTATTTCTGATTTTTCCAAAATAAAACATACGCCTTTTGAGAAACAGGACAGTGTAATAATCTAATTGCTTCAGATCTGAATTTATTTTCATTTTCTCTTTCTTGCTTCTTCTCTCCCCTTCACTCTTCCCCTCTCTTTCTCCCTCCTCCTCTCCTGGTTATGCAAAATCTATATACATAAATGTTTACTTTATTTCTAGCCTCCTTTGGTTGATTCGTATGCTTCTTTCACTGGGGCTTTAGTTATGGTTTCGTTTAGGGTTTAAATTCGACTTCAATTTGGGGTTTTAGTCCGTCTTCAAAACTAGGGCTTTGGGGCTTATTTTTGGATTCAAGGAAGGCGTCTCTCTCTCTTTCTCTCTCTCTCTCTTCCTGGTATGCATATCTCTCTCCCCTCTCTCTATGCTCATATATCTCTCTCTCCCTCTCTCCTTCCCCTCTCTTTCCCTCTCTTTGTATATATATTTGCGTGGATTTTGTAAATTGTACTGTAATTAGCTACTGATTTTCTTGTAGTGATTTATCTGGTAGATTTGTATTTATTTGTTTTTGTTTGTGTTGCTTAGAGAATACAAAATATTTGAATTGTGAAGACAGTCTTGTGGGAAAATATCAATAAATAACAAATCAGCTAATATAGTTCAATATTACCATTTCTTTGTTTAAGAAGGATTTTTTTTTTTCCAGAATTGGCACTTGCATATCATATTCAATATTTTTGGTGTGTGTAATGCTGAGTTGTCTTCCGATATGCAGAACAAACCCCTGATTCGCAAAGTTGTTATACTTTATGTACCTGGCCTTGACGCAGGTCTTTACTTGTCACATCTAAGGTACTCACAGTTTCAAAGAGTACTGTGGCGTTTCCAAGAGCAGTGTCAGCTCTAAGGTTGGTGACGTTTATCTTTTCTAGCATAATATTGGATTCATGCATGGCATTTCTAGAAAGTTTATGCTTTTGGTTTTGTGTTTGTTGATAGCTATGTAGCAGATGGAATACAGACTATAGATGCTCTTCTTACATGCAAGGTGAAAATAAAAAGGGATATTGCTGAGCCTATAAGCAAACCTGTTCAGAATCAGAAATCTGATCAAGGTATATATCAGCTAAAAGTTGTAGACTTGTAGTGCTTTCTGGGTTAAAAGAAGTAAAAATAGTAAACTAATTCGAGGCAGGAACTGTGATTCTGTTTTTGATCATCCTCTGGTGATCACTTGAAAGATTTAACCATTTCCCCTGTTATATTACACACTCCATCAGAGACCGAACTAGACCAAAATGGTTACTTTCCGTAGTCAACCAGGTGACAATATATAATCAGTATACCATTTCCCTTATTATGGCTAAATACAAGCAACAACATAGATATGCAGTATAGATAAATATACTTTCACATTAGAATTATTGAGTTTGTCTTGAACAGAATGTATGCACTGAAGCACTATGCCAGCGCTTATAAATTGATTCTCATACGTGGATCCTACCTCAATATTAAAATAGGCTCACAAACTTAGGCGACATACTGAGCATTAAATCAAGAGTTCTTTTCCATGAATCAAACTCACACTGACTACCATCTAGTCTTCCTATCTCACACAAGTGCTGTATTCACTGCTGATGACAGTTTAGACGAAATCAGGTCAAGGACGGATGCCTAACATTAGAAACAATATGTTATATTTCGATACTGAACTAGAGACTTATATCATGGGCCAACTGGATATTAACATAATTGCTGAATACTTTAATTAAGCCTGCCAACAATGTACATCAATACCACAGCGCTACTACACCTCTGTTCAGATGGTTTCTAACACTTTCCTCTTCTGTATTCTCTGCATTAATCCGGAAATTTTTTTCTGCCTTCGAGCAAATCACATGTTATACACCGTTCAAAATCATATCATAATCAAAACCAACTATAGATCAGTTTATTTGGGAAGATTGTACCTGAAGGCCTCCTCCTGAATACAAACGCTTTTTCATCGTAAGTAGAATAGTTGGTACACTATTTCCCCTTTGACCATAAGAACACTGCATTGAGTTGGCAGAAACCCCAAAAACACTGACACTGAACCAGTAGACAATTAATTTGTTAGATAATTCAGTGAACCAGAAGGAATTAGATCCAAATAAATTGATCACATTCGAATTCGATATATTAGCAATGTAGAATGGCTACATAAAAAAACTTTGTTCTTCTAATCAATTAACTGTATAGTTCCAGATCGGATTTTCTTAGTCAGACTTGTTAGTTATTGATATTGCGGGATTGAATTTTGATGGAGACAATGACAGTGTCTCTATTGCATATGCTATAGCAGTATATGTGACTGTAGAGTCCGTACATCTAGTGATTAATAGGGTGTAGTGAAGGATATGGTAAAAATGTATTGCTTTTATCTGTTCGTTTTGCTTGTTTAGGTGGAAAGGTTCTTAAAAAAACTTGTTCTATTGATTGGCAGGAAATCTGGTGAACCAAGCAAGAGGGAAGTCATACTTGCCTGTTGATAACAGTTCTTGATAACAAGAAATGGTAAATTTAATCTCAAATATCCCTGGAATGTTTAGTTTCCTGTAAGTTGTTTTTTTGCTTTTTTACTAAGTAGATAGTTTTTATTTTGTTATAGGAACTTATTATTTATAATTGATTGTGATCATTAACTTGTATTATCTATTCTAGTTGTAGTATCTTTAGTTAATATATGTATATAATTGCCCGATGTGTTGTGTTCAATATATACTGAGTGTACATGTAAAAGAAAATGATCTTACATTTTTTAATACATAATGACCAAGATGTCATAAATAACGATGTTACTAAAATAAGCCAGATTAGACAGAGTTCATCCACCTAAAGATGCAATTGTCACAATGTGCGAACATGTTAGCAACTTGCTCCTGATCTTGTGTTCTCCAAAGCTACCCTAAGAAGGTATCTATCTAATAACCAAGTTGATAAACCTTCTAGTTAATCTCAACCTGAAAAGAGTCGTCAATTTTGCAGAGTGACTATATTTCTTCAAAAATTAAAGCTTGTTTGGAGATTCTTGCATCTCATTGCAAGTGAAACAGTCAAATTTCCCAGTTGCATGGTGTGGATTCTTCAAGTTTAGATAAAATATTGGCTCTTCAGGTATTTTCCTAAATTTGTTTATGTATGAAGTTTCCTGTGCTAAATATATGTCCTGCTTTTTTAGTCAAGTAGTTGAGTCATTAGTATATTCTCTTTGTACACTGCATGTCAATGATTATTATAAGTTCACTTGCTCTAAATCAAATGTTTACAAATAATGGTAACCGCTGCTTGTACCAACTTGGTGAGAACTGAATTGCTTTCGAAATGTGTATTTAATTTCCAAATAGTCAGTAATAGGCTAGTTTGACAGAAATATATAGTTAAAATAGTTCAAAGTTATTTTACAGTAGTAAGCATTTAGTGGTCCAAAGATATGTTTCTGTGTTTGTGTGATTTTTAATTCTCTGCATATTGCAGTATTGATAGATTGACCCAATTATAAATGGTTTCATACATGAACATGATTTTCATACTTATTAGTCATGATACAAGATTTATTATTTTTTAACTTAACTTTATGGTTTTTTCTATATTTGTATAAACTGCAGTTTACTGAAGACAAATGACATATTTTTGTCACTACTTGTGTTAGATTTGTGTCTAGCAATAGAATGTTATCGTTTATTATTTCTCGTGCTCTAAGTGTGTGTTCTTTCGGTGCACAGGTCAATTGCCACTGATTTCAGGTTTCGATTTCATGACAAGTCATCAGCTATATTTGAATTAAGACAACAGGGATATTTCCCTAGGGCGCCTAATTTAAGAGCATGGCATTCATAATATAAGTTACTTCTAAGTTAGACGTAAAGAATGTAATTATGTAATGTGTTTGATTTAGAATTATTGATAAAACTTAATACAATGATAATTGTGTATTTTGTTTTAATAATGTTGATTGTCTTTTGGCAGTTTTAGAGTTTAATTTGAGTTTGCGATTGTATAAAATTTTGGCAGGTTTAGGTTTAGAATTTAAATTGGAAGCCGAAAATGGTTGGATACTGAAAAATTAGTATTTGGTTATTCTGGAAAAACAAACTTACGACGGTTGTTCTTCAAACATTCCGTTCAAACATTCCGTCGTAATGTATATATTTTCATATTTAATTTTTTTTTGAATTTTCATTTTCAAGCTTGTAGGCCCCACCTTCTAAAATAGGACGATTTTTCTGTCGGAAATTTCTAACTTACGATGCTTTTTTCCGTCGTAAATTATGTTTTATCTTATTAAAAGTGGGTCCCGTAAAGTAATATCCGACGTTTTTCTGTCGTAAGTACATAACTTACGACGTTATTGTTCGTCGTATTCTGGTATCTTACGACGATAAATTCCGTCGTAAGTAGATTTATTATTTTATTCAGTATGTGGGCTCCTACTTCCTAACTTGTGACGCAATTTTATCTTGAGACGAAAAAACGAACTTACTACTCGACCAAAAACGACGATTTTTTTCCGTCGTAAATGGCTTACGACGATTTCAGTTCAAAAAAAATCGTAAATTGCCAGATTTGTTGTAGTGAAATGGCCAGATTTGTTGTAGGCAATGGTATATAAAACATTAGAAATTTCTAGGAAATTTGTCAGAAATTTCTTTACCTAATATTCTTCAATCAAGTAATTTTTATATTTCTCTATATTTTTTTTAGTTCATATTCTTTGTAAGGTTTAAAAACAAAGAAATAACTTTTTGTTTGTTTTTTATAGTTGTATGATAAATATCAAAATAAAATATTTATTAAATTTATTATTTTATTTAGTAATCCAAAAACACAATTGCAAATGATAAATTTTTGAATTTTGTAATTGGTGCATATTTGCCACTCTCTCCGTCTCAATTCTATAAATTTTCAAAGTGACTCAGAATTGTAAAATTTTGTTATATAGAAATTAACTACTCACTAGTTATATATATATATATATATATACAAATAATCAAATAGATACTAAAATTAAAATAAAAACTAGAAACTAATATCAGCCCTTAGATCAATCTAATCCAAGGGCCCCCTAGATGTAGTACACACGATATATATGCTCCCTCCTACACTAATTCTAGTTTTTCCCCTCCGTTTTTTATTTAATTTTTCCCGTTAATCGGTGAACTTTTTTTGAAATCCGACTTCACTGTATTTTCTCCATATGTGCCATGTTTTGACGTGATTTAACAAAAAAATTATTTTAGTTTTTAGTTTTCATTATAAGGAGGTTTGTATTAGAGTAGCCCCATATATATATATATATATAATATTGATGAGTACCATCACTTTACTCAATTTCTTACTTTTTTTCTTCAAAATTACACTATTTCTTAATACCAAACCATTTGTATATATTTCAAAGGGACCGAGAGAGTAATATTTAAAAGTTCTACATGAATCATTCAAATTTGAACTTTTAAAACTAATTTACTTATTTTTTATGAAATATGTATTTCTAAATTAATTAAGTTAAACAATTTATAGGAGTAAAGAATTGGTACTAAATACAACAATTTTTTTTCAACCACATTATGTAATTTATAAAAAAACATCTTAGTGCAAATATATTATATTATATAATTTCAAATAATATATTAGTGTTTTTCCAAAAAATAAAATGGTGTAATACAAAAATGATCAAAATAGACTATTTATGACCATTTTCAACAATATTTCTTATGAAGTTGGTCGGTTACATTGTGATCGGATATAATTGATGAAAATATTCTTTGTTTGTCTATAAACATGAAAAAGACCAACAAACCAAAGTTGACACGGACCACCGTGACATCCTAGTCAACCGTGACATGTGGCACATACATGCCAAGTAGGAAAAACCGGGACCAAGCAAAGGTGAATTGTAGATTTAAAAGTAACCAAAAACTTGGTCGGTTATCAAACTTTATTAAACATTCACGTTGCTGCCATGTAAATGGGGTGGGACCAATACTCAAGAAAATGAAAAAGTTATTTATTACCTTTTTGATCCGTAATGACCATTATCATAGATCGAAAAGTCATTTCCGACTCAGACTCATCCAATGTGACATATTTGGTCGTAAGTTAATATAGGTGAAATTAATACAAACAGGTATTTAGAAAGTACACAAGTGAGATATAGACATCATAAGTTATATTCTAATTAATGATTATATGATTTCTAAGTTCTCCTCTAAAATGATTTTTCCATGGCCTCCAATCTTAATTACCTATTATATTATAATCACAAAATATGCTCAAAAGATTATAAAATTCATTTTATTGTTTTTGGCCTTTTTTATTAAAAGCATTTATTTATGACCTATTGTTTCTCTTTTTTCTTTTAATTACAAGTATTATTAGTGACTACATATTGTTATATCAATAATATATATATATATATCTCCTTTACATCCATACGGTTGGATCAGTTGAAAAATATTTTGAAATAATCGAAACACTAATTCAAGATTCAACACTAGTTAGCTGTACTATCAAACTGATGCTTGACTGTTAAAATGTCAAACCAAATAAAATTATTTTGTATGAAATTTTGGTACATCCCACTATATATATCTATTGACATCCATACGGTTGGATTATTGAAAAAATATTTCGAAACCAAATAAATTATTTTGATATAAATTTTGGTTATATCACTAATATATTTATCTATTGACTCCTATACGGTTGATTATTGAAAAATAATTTTTAAAATAATCGTAACACTAATTAGATGCAACACTAGTTAGTTGTACTAGTCAAACTGATGCTTGACTGTTAAAATGTCAAACCAAATAAAATTATTTTGATAGGAAAATTTGGTTACATCATAATATATTTATCTATTGACATCCATACATGGTTGGATTATTGAAAAATATTTTTAAAATAATCGTACAAATCTAATTCAGGATTCAACACTAGTTAGCTGTACTAGTCGAACTAATGCTTGACTGTTAAAAATGGAAAACCAAATAAATTATTTTGATATGAAATTTTGGTTATATCACTAATTATTTATCTATTGACATCCATACGGTTGGATTATTGAAAAATATTTTTAAAATAATCGTAACACTAATTGAGGATTCAACACTAGTTAGTTGTACTAGTCGAACTGATACTTGACTGTTAAAATGTCAAACCAAATAAAATTATTTTGATATGCAATTTTGGTTATATCACTAATATATTTATCTATTGACATCCATACCGTTGGATCGTTGAAAAATTTTTTAAAATAATCGAAATCTTAATTCAAGATTCAACACTAGTTAGCTGTACTAGTCAAACTAATGCTTGACTGTTAAAAGGTCAAACCAAATAAAATTATTTTGATATGAAATTTTGGTTATATTTATAATATATATATATTATATATTGACATCCATATGGTTGGATCATTGAAAAATTATTTTAAAAAAATGTACACAAATTCAAAAGTAAACACTAATTAGATGTATTAGTCAAAATCATGTTTGACTGTTAAAATGTCAAACCAAATAAAATTATTTTGATATGAAATTTTGGTTATATCACTAATATATATATCTATTGACATCCATACGGTTGGATTGTTGAGAAATATTTTTAAAATAATCGAAACAAAATTCAAAGTAAACAGTAGTTAGTTGTAACAGTCAAACTCGAGTTTGACTGTTAAAATGACAAGCCAAATTAAAGCCAAATATATTTATTTATATTTAAAATAATTATCAATATTTAATCTACTTAAATTTTAATAAAAAATTTATTGAAACATAAGTGAAAATTAAAGGGGCAAATGGACCTTTATTTCTGATTTTTCCAAAATAAAACACCACGCCTTTTGAGAAACAGGACAGTGTAATAATCTAATTGCTTCAGATCTGAATTTATTTTCATTTTCTCTTTCTTGCTTCTCTCTCCCCCTTCACTCTTTCTCTTTCTCCCTCCCTCCTCTCCTGGTTATGCAAAATCTATATATACATAAATGTTTACTTTATTTCTAGCCTCCTTTGGTTGATTCGTATGCTTCTTTCACTGGGGCTTTAGTTAGGTTTCGTTTAGGATTAAATTCGACTTCAATTTGGGGTTTTAGTCCGTCTTCAAAACTAGGGCTTTGGGGCTTATTTTTGGATTCAAGGAAGGCGTCTCTCTCTCTCTCTTTCTTCTCTCTCTCTCTCTCTTCCTGGTATGCATATCTCTCTCCTCTCTCTATGCTCATATATCTCTCTCTCCCTCTCTCCTTCCCCTCTCTTTCCCTCTCTTTGTATATATATTTGGGTGGATTTTGTAAATTGTACTGTAATTAGCTACTGATTTTCTTGTAGTGATTTATCTGGTAGATTTGTATTTATTTGTTTTTGTTTGTGTTGCTTAGAGAATACAAAATAATTTGAATTGTGAAGAACAGTCTTGTGGGAAAATATCAATAAATAACAAATCAGCTAATATAGTTCAATATTACCATTTCTTTGTTTAAGAAGGATTTTTTTTCCAGATTGGCACTTGCATATCATATTCAATATTTTTGGTGTGTGTAATGCTGAGTTGTCTTCCGATATGCAGAACAAACCCCTGATTCGCAAAGTTGTTATGCTTTATGTACCTGGCCTTGACGCAGGTCTTTACTTGTCACAATCTAAGGTACTCCACAGTTTCAAAGAGTACTGTGGCGTTCCAAGAGCAGTGTCAGCTCTAAGGTTGGTGACGTTTATCTTTTCTAGCATAATATTGGATTCATGCATTGCATTTCTTGAAAGTTTATGCTTTTGGTTTTTTGTTTGTTGATAGCTGTGTAGCAGATGGAATACAGACTATAGATGCTTCTTACATGCAAGGTGAAAATAAAAAGGGATATTGCTGAGCCTATAAGCAAACCTGTTCAGAATCAGAAATCTGATCAAGGTATATATCAGCTATAAAGTTGTAGACTTGTAGTGCTTTCTGGGTTAAAAGAAGTAAAATAGTAAACTATATTCGATGCAGGAACCTGTGATTCTGTTTTGATCTATCCTCTGGTGATCACTTGAAAGATTTACCATTTCCCCTGTTATACTCCGCACACTCACAGAGACCGAACTAGACCAAAAATGGTTACTTTCGTAGTCAACCAGGTGACATATATATACAGTACCATTTCCTTATTATGGCTAAATCGCAACAACATAGATATGCCGTATAGATAATATACTTTCACATTAGAATTATTGAGTTTGTCTTGAACATAATGTATGCACTGAGCACTATGCCGTTAAAATTGATTCTCTACGTGGATCTACCTCAATAATTAAAATAGGCTCACAACTTAGCGACATACTGAGCATTAAATCAAGAGTTCTTTTCCATGAATCAAACTCAACACTGACTAGATCTAGTCTTCCTATCTCACACAAGTGCTGTATTCACTGGCTGATGACAGTTTAGACGAATCAGCGTCAAGGACGGATGCCTAACATTGGAAACAATATGTGTAATATTTCGATACGAACTAGAGACTTATATCATGGCCA